>NW_010190342.1:0-21171 GCF_000695765.1 Mesitornis unicolor
TATATTATATATTAATATTATATTTTAAGATAATACGTAAGGTATTATACAATATCTTATATATCTTATATATATTATATATAAGATACTGGAATAATCTCCCATGGGAAGTGGTAAATACCCCTACACTGATCAGTTTTAGGACTCATCTTGACAGGGTGCTGACTCATCTCATTTAAACTCTACTTTTACCTTGAGAGGTTGGACTGATGATCCTTGTGGTCCCTTCCAAGCTGGGATCCTAGGATTCTATGAATTACAAAACCAAATGCTGCCTTTCCCTGGGGTTTACCACAACCTGCAGCAAACAGCATCTGGTGACGATGCGGGGCTGTGACGAACGCGGTGATTGATTAAAGCCTGACACAGCCATGGGCCACAGTGGAGTTTCCAGTCTGAGGTATTCGATGCGAGCAGGCAGTCCCTGGTGTTTGTTCTGCCCTCGACAGGGCTGTTTTCCTCTCAGCTCCCTCCACTCGTATTTTTGCAGCCGTTTCCTCGGCAGCCAACACGACCACACAAAAACATCAGAGCATTACCACAGTGGATCCACCTGGGATCAGGCTAAAACGGACATTACTATGGGTTTTAATCCTGTGTGCAATTCCCATCACCTGCCTGTTCATAGATCTCAGATGCCAATATTTAACAATTCTTTGGAAACAAGCTTCAGTTTTTCTAAATTAAGCCAATTGCCACAGGTGCCCTTTACTGGTAAACTCTGCTCCAAAGCTGACGCCGCAGCAACACCTTCCCAAACTGAAAAGCCATTTGGCTATGCAGCTCATTTCAGTCCAACTGTACCTGAAGTTACTTTGTAATTAAATTGCAGATTCTTGAATAAGATGCAAGAATAGGAGAAGAAAGAAGTTAAGAGCAATTATTCCCCTGTGTGCTTCTCACACAAGTATTCAGGTATGGAAATGCAGCTCTGACCTTTCCTTAAACAGAGAGTTAACAGAGCACAAACCCAGCTGGCACATCACTGCACAGCAGCGTGAGAATTCCCTATTTCCAGATGGGAAAACGCTATTCCAGATCATAGTGCTGTGAGCTCCCTGATTACGCATGATGAAACGAAGACAGACACCTCACTGAAAGCATAAGCACCTGAAAGATCACTCCTCAATCAAAAATCAACAATAAAAAAGAGCAAGAATTAATTTTTCACAACTGAAGAGGCGAGGGATCTCTTGTGCTGTGTTTTCCCACATGCCCTGGCTTTCCCAAAGAGGTAACACCAAGAGTGTATTCATGAGGACCTCACTCCCATTTCACAGAAAAAGCAGCAGAGAAAATGATGGCTGCTCAAGAGAGCAAAAATCTTTGTTTTTCCCAAAGCTCTGAAATCTGAAACACAAACCACAGCCACCTCACAGCATGAGCTTACGCTAGGATAGTCACTGTTACACACTATTAGTCACCATAGCAGGATTCCACTACTTCAAGTTAAAGCAATACAATTATTAAAGCAATACAGTTATTAATCTTTTACCCAGCCCCAAATTAGTGAGCAACACCGGTAATTTGACTTGGGGAAACTCCCACCAAATTCCCAACGTGTACCTGACAAAAAGGCAGCAGGCACACACTGAGAGCAGCTATGAAACACCTGGGGTTTGCTGCTTGTTTTTAAGCCTGGCTATTGGGAACCAAAGCACTTTGTAAATAACCTTAAACCTGCTCTGCACGTGGTCATTTAAAACACCACCACCTCTGTCCCAACCACAGCTCCACAGAACCAGACTTGGATCTAAGTTATGGAGCCATCCTTGCTGTGTGCAGGCTCCTGGGCTTGCACAGGCTCCTCCGTGCAGAGGCCGGGCCACCTTTTCTGGACTGAAGAGCACGACGCAGCGCAGCTGGTTACAAGCTTGGGAAACCAGATTTAAACAGCAAGAGCAGAAGACAACTGCACTGTACTGCGTGGCATAAGAAGCAGATTTCAGGCCCTGAGCTCAGTACGGGCTGTGTTAAGCTTTCAGTTCTGTTTACATCAGCAACCATGGCTTCTTGAGGAATTTCACTGCTAAGGAAACCGTGTTGGCACATCATCAGCATGCCTAAGAAAACCCATTATTCTGTCAGCTGCAATGCTCTTTACAAGAAGGATCATGCGAGGACCGACTTCTGTTCGGGGCTCTCTCGGCGTGCTCAAGAAGAGCCAACGTCTGCTCCAGAAGCGCTTTGTTAGAGCTGGAGAGCAGGATGTGGCGAGATCCTCCTCATGTGAAAGCCTTTAAGATCCAAAGAACAGGCAAAATGTACAACAGCAGCAAACACGAGGACCCTCAGCGCACAGCTCAGCAATGCAGCTGCACGCTGGAAATCCACCATAAAGTTACCGAACTTCGCCGCTTCAACGGAAAATACCAACACATCGATCCCTCCTTCCTAATTCTGCACACTCACAGCTCTTTAAAGAAAATGCACTCAGTTTTTGGTACAAAGTGGCCCTCGCTGTCTGCCTTTAAGTAGAAAGGTCATGATATTATCATAAAGAGAAAGAACGGTCTGTCTCCATTTGCTGGCCTTGTTTTACACAGCATTTCACAGTATCAGACAGATATTTCTGTTGTTCCAAAATGGCAACATCCCAACACGTGTATTTTTATTACCTTGTAGCAGTACATCACCACTGCCATAATGTATTTTCACAGAACCACGAGGACATCGACACCAATGGACCTCGAACCCAAACAAATAGGCTTAAAGCAAAGATCACATCCAACAAGCTGTCTCCAAAACCACAATTGCTACTTGCAGTGAATTTTCCTACTGTGGCCTCTCCAAGGCTGCAATATCTCCTTTTCCAATTCAAATAAGCTGAATTCTCAAATGTCTCACTTGAAGAGGGAAGGAAGTGTGGAGAAATCGGTGGGATTATTTAAGAGCACAGAGTCAGCAACTTGACAAAAAGAAAAAGAAAGCAAACAAAATGAGTGAAAGATCTTACAGAAAAAGATATTGCAGTTGCAGATGTGATTTAGTTGGAAAACTTGATACAGCAAATTGATACAGGAATTATTTACAACACAATATGCTTCTGAAATACTGCGTGTTTACCGCAAAATTTGTCACTGCAAGCTGTTTATGAGATCACATTTTCTCATCAAGCGTTCACATAATCAAACTCTACATGAGGAAATATCTATCTTGTTAATTTTTCATTAGTGAAAAACAAAGCAGACAGCAACAGTGCAGTAATCACAACAAATGACTCCATAAGACCTTGCTTGAAAGGCTCTCAATAAAACAAAAACCAGGATGACACAAAGCTCTGGGCAACCGCTGCTCTGTTTGCACAACTGCTGCTGTATCTGCAGTAGTGACATGGAGAGGCTGAGAAATCCGAATTCTCATCCGAATTCCTCCCCAGTCCTGGCCTACCCAGGCCAGGAGTCCCAAAAAGCTGCTTTAGGATTCTGAATTGCTCAGAAAATTTGGCGGCACTCGCTCCTCTCCCAAAAGCTGCTTGTCCCGAAGGCAGGAATCCTCTCCACAGCCCCACACAAAAGTGACTCCCTTCTGGAAAAGCAAAGCGGATTAAAGCCCAATAATCTCACTGACAGAAGCCTCGGGAAGAGCAAACTGGACGGTGTCCAACCACGCTGCCTCCACTTCAGAGGGCTGCAGAACAGGGACCGGCCCTAGCACAATACACATGACACGGGCGATATTAATGAGTCAGCCTCCAATGACACACGGGAGCTCAATCTCAATGGCAGAGGGGGTTTTTTTGACACCAGCACCTGGCATATCGCAAGAGCGAGCAACTGCTGCGCTGCTGGATAAGTGAACACCGAAATACAACTGCTCTCCAAATGGTTTGATTTGATTTTGACGCTTCTGCGCTCTGTTCCCATGAAGGCCAGCGACATTCGATCCAGTGGAAATAAACTCACTGTGGGTTATTTGTAATAAAAAGGGAAGAAAAAGAAACATTCCCTCTGGAAATGACACAGCTTTCAGCAGGTAAATGAAGAACTCCTGTTGGTAAATTGTGCATTAAAGTATCAAAGGACAGAGTTTGCTGTAATTTTAAACAACAAATTGACTGACCTGGCAAACACTGGCCGACTGGAGAGAAAAATGACCTGGGAAACACAAATGGCCTTTACCAGAGGCCACAACACCGACTGCATTTCATAGAATCATAGAAAGGTTTGGGTTGGAAGGGACTCTTGTTGGAAATTTCCCCTTTGTTATTCCCATGTTCAAAGACCAACACGAGATTTCAGGAGGCTCAAAGCAGGACCAGGTCACTGTCAGCCAAAAAGCATAAACTGCTGCATGGGCTTAATCGAGAACTTAGGGCAAAATAATGCAAAATAACTCCGAGGTTGGGTGCTGAAGGCAGCTGCACAGTCAAAAAACCCTCCCAAATATTTCTAATCTTGGTTCCAAACGGTTTTCAGGCTGAATTATCTCATGTGCTGAAAGGCAATCGACCTGCACTACATCTGCCCTCACATCCTGAACAAAATCTCCTGAATTTGGAAAAGAAACTTCATGTCTTGTAACAGGTAAAAATTTCAATTTCTCCAAGACCAAATTTATCATAAAAACGGCTCCAAATTATGAAATATCATTGATATCAACTTCTAAACACGTAACAGCAGTGTAAACAAGAGCATTTCAGCCTCAACCAAGTGAAAGCTGAACCAAAACGCGCATTGGCACTGCTTGCTTGCGTGAAAGCAACACAGGGAGAAGTAGAGAAGAGATTTCCACCATGGCAAAACCATTCTGGGATTGAGAAGTGCAGCACCAGTGTGTTGCTGTGTATGAAGCAGTGGCAGAGTACGTGGCACCGCGGGTTTCTGCTGCTCATCCATGGTTTTCACTGGAGAGTGACAATGCAGACTGGTTTTTATGGGCAAGAAGAAGTGCTTGGATGGGATACAGCATCTGCTTGGCTGGACTCTGGCTGGAGGAAAGGAAAATGTGCTGGATCTATTTCACGGTGAAGTTTATGGCAGCTCCTTACAGAACAGGACGAGCTTCTTGAAAGTATTTCAGTCATAAATCAAAATAAATAAAGCCGCTTTCCATATTGAAAGTTAATCAGAATGCTCTCTCAAGTTGTCCTCACATACACTACCACAGGGAAGAAAGCCTGACAAATCTGCTAAAAGCTTTAAAAAGCCTAATTAAATATTAATATTCTGAAAATGATGAAGCCAGCATAAAAAACACAAGTCTCCTTTGCCACTGCAGTTCTGCATAGCCCAGAGCTAGAGATGAAAGATTTCTTGCAAACAGCGATGCCGAGATGGAATTATGAATAAGACAGAAAAATAAGAACAAGTTACAGCTGTACAGGTTGGGAACTGCAGCCTGTCTGGAAAAGCAACAAGCAGCAAAATGTATTCACAGTAAAGGAATAACAACAGTTAATTGTTATAATGGCAGCTACTGAAAAGCAGCACCAGGAGGTTATCGATACTGCACTGGCCTTACAGTTGTGTTTAGCACGATGAGAAAACCTTGTGTGGAAGCGAAAGTTCAAATTGCTCCCTTCAAAGCTGCCCTTTCCATGCTCGTGCACATCCAGAGCTCTCATTGCCAAGCTGGGGAGCTGGGGAGAGAAGCACATTAAGGGGAATATCACAGAATTACAGAATATCAGGAGCTGGAAGGGACCTGGAAAGCTCCCCCAGTGCAACCCCTGCCAGAGCAGGATCACCAGAGCAGTCACACAGGAACACGGCCAGGGCTTTGGGTGTCTCCACACAAGGAGACTCCACAACCTCTCTGGGCAGCCTGGGCCATGCTCTGGACCCTCACACTCACAAAGTTTGGCCTCATGTTCACATGAACCTCCTGTGCTCCAGCTTGGGACCATTGCCCCTTGTCCTGGCATTGGACATCCCAGAGCAGAGCCTGGCTCCTTCCTCCTGACACTGCCCTTTCCACATTGATCCCCATGGATGAGGGCACCCCTGGTCTCCTCTGCTCCAAGCTCAAGAGCCCCAGCTCCCTCAGCCGCTCCTCAGCAGGAGATGCTCCACTCCCTCCATCACTTTGTGGCCCTGCTGGACTCTTCCAAGCAGTTCCTGTCCTTCTTGCACTGAGGGCCCAGAGCTCACACCAGATTGCAGCTGGGGTCTGAGCAGGGCAGAGCAGAGGGGCAGGAGAACCTCTCTGCCCTACAACCACCCCTTCTCATCCAGCCCAGGATGGCGTTGGCCTTCTTGGCTCAAGGGCACATCGCTGGCTCCTGGGATCTGCTGCCACCAGCACCCCCAGGTCCTTTTCTGCCTGGCAGTTTTCCAATACATTCAACTTCACTCTGAATTGTGCTTTCACTCGTAACTTAATGGCAGAAATCTCCATGAAGGAGAAGTTCAGTGGTAGCAGAGCCTTACAGTGCTTTAGGGGGCTGGGTT
Source organism: Mesitornis unicolor (assembly GCF_000695765.1). Classification (NCBI taxonomy): domain Eukaryota; kingdom Metazoa; phylum Chordata; class Aves; order Mesitornithiformes; family Mesitornithidae; genus Mesitornis; species Mesitornis unicolor. The sequence goes on from NW_010190342.1 coordinate 6,393, forward strand.
TGCTGGTTGGGGATTTCAGTTACTTCACCGAACTATTCCCTATTTCCTCCAATTTAAGGATGCTTGGCTGGTCAGCTCTTAATAGCAACCTGGAATGACTTGCCAAAAGCTCCCAAAAAGTCTTTTAATTAAATGATGACATCAATTACTTAATTTTAATGAGAGTGAGATCATATTTTAATTTTACATTCTGCAATAAATTTAAAGCAAAGGTGACTGCAGTTTCTCTTAGCAATGGTCAAAGTCCCTTAAAGGTGTATGCAGAATTACTTTAAATAACAAACTAATCTTTATTGCTTTATTTCCCATTAACACTTAACTTTAACAGTATTAGCCTGTTTTTATTACTATACAAAAAAACACGTAAGCCCTCCAACTTACCCATCTAAAACAGAAGACCAAGGCTTTGAACTCTCTGGTTCCTGCAGTAAAAATCCTGAAGCACTAGCTAAAAATCAGCCTTCTTTTAGAGGCATTTGTGGGGACACAGAGGTCTCCAATCCCACATCGTACCTGTTGAAAAAACCATGCTGGAAGTCACAAATGAATGCAGGTGCATGGGGCAACTGCAGGTGTCTGGCAAAGTCGCTGCCTCAGCTCCTCAGCGTGACCTTGGCAAAGGTACCCATGTCCATGGCCTAATTCCACCTCGATTTCAGCTGCTGAAGGAGGCAGGGACTCTCCAGGCCTCTCCCTTCACCTCAGTATCTGCAAGAGTCCTACCTCTTCTTCAGGTAGTGATACAACGAGGGGTGATGGTTTTAAACTGGAAAAGGAGATTTATACTGGGTATTAGGAAGAAATTCATTACTCTGAGGGTGCTGAGGCCCTGGCCCAGGTTGCCCAGAGAAGCTGTGGGTGCCTCCTCCCTGGCAGTGCCCAAGGCCAGGTCAGATGGGGCTGGTGGAGGTGTCCTCCAGTGGAGGGGTTGGACTGGATGATCTTGAAGGTCCCTTCCAACCCAAATTATTCTATGATTCTAAAACTTGGAAATCCCACAGTCTGCTCATCCAAAGATCATCCTTATGGAAGTCTTGCTCCTCTGGCTCACAATCCCTTCCAGTATCCTTGCTCTCTTCATTATCCTCCTGCACCATTGCAGATACTACTTTACTTCCTCCTTGGTCACACAATCTTAAGTTCAGACGAGATCCTCCACCATACCACGTGCTAACTTCCCCATTGAAGAGATGAGAATTTCACATTCCCTTCTGTTTCAGCATTTCTGCAATAGATGACTACACAAAAAGTACTCATATATTAACCATCTGTTACTATGCCTAATGGAGCCGTAATCACTAGATATCAACCATTTCAAAGAGCCCTAAAATGTTTATAAAGCCAGTGTGTCAACATAATAATATTAACAGGGAAATGCTTGTATCTTTTTGATAGAATATTACATTCACAGCGGGCTTTGCTTTCAGCTACAAACATAATGGCCTTTTTATAGCAATCTGAAGCACCGCAGACAGTACTACGCAATTCAGGGAGATGAGGGGCAGGAAGGGCTAAGGACGTGTTGACAGCAATAATTTCAGACAAGATATTCTGCCAAGAAAGAGATACTAAAGAATTAAAAGCCCAAATAAAGAGCTTGCAATTAAGCAAAAACTCTGAAAAAGGAGGACGGCAAACAGCATCAGTTTGGATTGCTGCCCTCCAATTTGTCCCATACGTTTTGTCTGCTGACTCCGTATGTTTCGTGTAAGTAAAATTCACGCCATGCTACGCAATAGTCTCTTAGAGAAACGATGTTTGGGAAATAAAGCAACCACTTCTCTTCTAGACCCCTTGTATAACAGGATAATTTCTTCTTAAGTGTTGGACACACTAGAAGCGCAAGGCAGTACTGTACAAAAAACACAGAAATAAAATAACTTCTCTGGGGTAGCCGCCATCTCCATGAAATGAAGCCACAAACACAGGATGTGCTCACAGCCTGACACCTTCACCACAGCTCTCTGAAGCACGGTACCTGTCTCAACAGTGCTGTGCACAGATATGATTGAATATTTCATGTTAAAAGCTCTAAAAGGGAAAAAACCAAACCCTTGCCCAGAAATGTGCTCTGCAGAAGTCACCCACTCAACCACAGCAGGCAGTTCTGTACCTAGCAGTACTGATGAGACTGGTGTAACAGCTATAAATCACTCCAAAATCTTCTCTTCACGCACAGGAAAGGGAAGTGGCAGAGCAGATTTAAGAGTGAAAGTGCACTAATTTACACAGTAGCACTGGTTTAAAACTGTTTGTTTTGATACTGGAGTTTGTCTCTCCTTTCTCTTTCAGCATGCAGCAAGCCGAGAATCGATCACATGGAGGAACCGCAGAGGCAGAAACACCTTTCCCAGAGGTGACGCAGCAGATCCTGACCACTGCAGACATCTCCTGCCTTGTGATCCGAGCGCAGCCGCACGCGGGCGCCGAGCAGCTCAGCCAGAGACCGGTTCTGCCAGCGCTCCTGCGCAGAAGACGCTTTCCTCGCGGTTTAGTTTCAACAGATGGGCAAAGTGCTACACCGACAGACCAAAAATCCTCAGAATTAAGCACAAGATCTTCGCATCCAAACACAACAACCAGGGCCTGAAGAGCTAATGCAGACTGACATGCAAAAGTGTGCAATCATTTCCATGCGGCTGCCTTCATCTTCTTTCCATACGAGGCCAAGAAAGCCCCTGGGGCTGTCCTAGTGTCTAAATGGGAGCAGGTTTCCTTTAGTCTCCAACAAAGGCTTGGAGCAATTGGCAAGCGGCCCCAGCCTCCTGCCTTCTTCCTTTTCACATGTGCCCTCATCCACAGATAACACAGGCGGCTTTGAATGTGCGCCCTGCACCGAGGTAAAGGATATCACAGGAAACCCCAGTCAGCTTTTCCCCTCCATGAGGTAACTCCCTGGAACAACCAGCACAGTATCTAACAGTATGTAACACTCAAACAGCAGACAGTATGTTCAAAGCTCCAACATTAACTGGTTTAGTGAGTTAAGAAGAGATGCTGTCTGCAATTGCTTGGGGCAGAATGTGCTGAAGGAGCAGAAATCCACCTTTCAACTAGGAATCTATGAAACAGCTTCAAACAGTCCCTTTTTCAAAGGTGGAAACAATCCAACGACTGCTGGCTTGCTGCAATGTGACAATAACTCTTGGAGACTTTCTCTCACATTTCACCCACAGCAAACTTGAGCTGCTCTCAAATAGCTATTCTTGATAGCAGAATTACAGAAAACAACAGCTCTTCCATCTCCCAGATCTCTCCCCCTCGCTAGCCCCTTTCATTCTTCCTTTCCCGGGCTCTTCCACAGGCCATCGCAATTCTCTCACCATGTCAAGTATTCAACAATACTGTTAATTTTTTAAGCCTGTCAGCTCCTCCATCCAAGACAGACCCATGAGCTGTACCTGTACAACCAAAACGTTGTCACTCTGCATGGCAAGAGCAACAGAAAGGAGCAAACGTGCTCTGCTCTGTCCTGTTGCCAGATCTTTCATCACCTGAAGCCAAACTCAGTTCTAACAGATGACTGTTTACTCCTTCCCAAGTTCTCCTATGCCAAGTCCTTCCTTTCATCCTTCTGCCCAAACAGTTGTGTCTCTGCTGGGACAGGAGTGTGCCTGCAGTGCCGTACAACACGGCTGTGACTTTCACACCACTTGATGGTTCACAGGAACGGCTCCTGTAATTTTCAACAGGAGAATATAAGCGGTAATTACTTTCCTAAGAGAAGATGCCAAGTTATCCTGCACGACATGGAGAACTTTGTCACCGTCATCCACCTTATTTCATGTCCTCTCTTGTCGCTGTGCTGAATCCATTTACTCTCTAGGATGTGAAAAAAAGAAAGCATCACCTTTGCTACAAACTGAATGTAAATAAGAGTGAGCCAACAGTGAGCCCCTGAAGAGCTGCCAGTACACGAACATTTATTTCCATTTGGCTTTTCCCCATCAGGTTCAACACAAGAATGAAAGGAGCGGGTAGTGAGGTGGGTGTTGGTCTCTTCTCCCAAGTAACAAGTGATAGGATGAGAGGAAATGGCCTCAAGTTGCACCAAGGGAGGGTTAGATTGGATATTTGGAAAAATTTTTTCGCTGAAAGGGTTATCAGGCACTGGAACAGGCTGCCCAGGTATGTGGTGGAGTCACCATCCCTGGAGGTGCTCAAAAAATGTGTAGACATGGCATTTCAGGACATGGTTTAGTGGGCATGGAGGTGTTGGGTTGATCTTAGAGGTCTTTTCCAACCTTAATGATTCTGTGACTCTGTGACTCTAAGAAATTGCCTCCTCATCCCAGGCAAAGGAATGGCTGCGTATCATGAGCTGTCCATAACATCTCCATGTTACCCATTATCACATGGATAAACCAAAAAGGATTTCTGCAGGTAAGCGTGCATCAGACGAATCTCTCCAGAGGATCGTGCTGCACAGGCCACATCCCAAGCCCAAAGGGGGGCAGTGAGTACCAAAGAGCAATGCAAAGCGAATGGTGCATGTTTGGACAAGAACCAGAAAACAAACCTAACCTCTGTTAAAAAACCTTGGAATTAGTGACAGCCACACTTAACAGATGAGAATTCAAGCTCCCCTTGATGGGACCCATGACAGGAAATCAGAGGAGGGAGAGAGGCAGAAGAAGGGTCCAGCTTTTCTTTTTCCTGTAAGTCTCAGCTGAAAAACAGCTTCGTTCAGATTCCACCATCAAAGAGGGAAGAGACACATGCTATTAGGGAAGTAATTACCCAGTAAGACACACAACAGTAATCAGAATACATCAAGGATGATTTTGTTAGATCCAAATGCTTTTCTTGATGGCTTCCATGCTACAACCTCTAATAGCACTCCAAGTGTTTTACCAAAGCTTTGTGCAACGTTTTGGTACACAGAAGCCAAAGGGTAATTACATCTTCCTGTTTGCTGTTGCAGCCAGACATTTTTTAAAGGCCTACTGCAGAAAGAATCGCCTTGAAAGCCTTCCAAGGCAACACCAACTGCAGGGTTTTGTATTTTTCTGATTTTGGGGAAATAAGAGAGCAAATTACGTATGCTCTAGCACAGGCACCCATGCCTCTGGTCCAAATGACTAAAACAACGTTCGTAAGCCTTTACCACTAATGGTGACCAGCCCTACACCACTTTTACATGCTGCAATTTAAAAACAGGACTTAACAAGTAAAGTGTATCAAACGCAGGAATAACTAAACAGAACGGCAATGTTTGTTCAAGGTTTCTAGGTGTGGCTGCAGCCAGGACATAATAGGATTATTTATATCTGACTCATTTGCTTTGCCTTCATCCACGATTCTCCCTGTTTGGGACTCAATAATTGACCTTTTCTGCACCACGGGACTTGTTAAATTCAGGACATTTTCAAGAGGGACTCAAGAATTTAAAGCAGAGAGGAGAAATTCCACAAATACAGTTGGTTTATATCAATATGTGTTCAACCAAATCTTACTGTCACCATCATAGCTCAACTTCAGACCACCTGAACATGCAGAAGAGCACACCAACTCCTTGCACACAGTTCAGACACCCATTTACCATGTGTATTTCCAAGTCCTTTCCTCTGGAAGTGATAACATGCCCTCGTCTATGGGTTGAGCATCAAAAGATCTTGGATCCGCTCTGCTGCTGGTTTGTGCGACCGAGCCACTCACCTCTGTGCATCGCAGCTTCCTGTCCGTGAACCGACAATAACAGCGCTTCCCCCTTTTCACTGCAGCAACGTCCAGTCCAACATTGCGTAAGGATGGAGGTTTTCATTCCAATTACAATAAGAATTGTTCTCTTTTTTGAATCCACAAGGGATCACTTAAAAGTTTCTGCCCTAAGAATAAACACAGGTCTCAGTCTCAAAAAAACATTTACACGAGCACTTTACTATTAGGAGAGCTACTTTTTGCTAACACAAGTCTTGTGGTGTCCAGTATTTTTTTCAGGATTGCAATAAAAGCTTAACAAAATAATCAAAATAATTTAGAATTTGGTGACCTACAGGCGCTTTCACTGCTGACGAAATGAAGTCAATGGTTCAATATTTTTTTAAGAAACAAAGCTTACATTCCTAAAAGTTTAATCAATTGCCTTCTCCCATTTGCCAAAGTTCACAGCTTTCCAAAACGCAGAGCTGAGGCGCCTGGAAAGGAGAAAGGTTCTAAGAGGTGAGAGGATGCTGAGCCAACACTGCTGCCAAAAGCTCTGTTATGAAACGGGGCTGTAGCTCCTGAGGACACACCACACGGATACACAGGCTTTTCTCCAGCTCGCAGACACCGTACGGAGTCATCTGAAGGAAACTTCTCAGCAACACCCTTCTCCTTTCACACAAACAGCACTGCAAGAAGCCCTGCGTTTTCCAACCCAACGCCATCAGCACCTTGGCAGAACCACGCCATGGGACACGTAATGATCTTTTTCTTTTAAATGTCAGCAATGGAATACCTTTATATTCAATTTTTTAAAAGGCAGCATAGTTCAATAGGCTGCAGATCTGTTCATTCCTCCACCGGAGCTGCTGAGGATCAAGGAGCTTTTATCTCCCGCTCCGATCGCCTGACTCGGCTCTCCATCATCGCACGGTGAATAATCCCAGGCTGGAATTTGCCGTGTCACTTCCCAGCCCTTCGGAGGAACTCTCCTCCTCACCACACTGACAACGCACACCGGGGGCAGCAACGTCAGCTGCTCTACACAGCACAAACCGTGTGCTACCGACACATCTCACCTTTGACAGAAAGGCCGAGAGTGACCTTTTACAACCATTTGTTAACTTTGCTCATGCTTCTTTCTAGAAAGTAAGCAGAAAACTTCAAAGCCTCTTTCCTCTCCTCAGGGTTGCTTTCGGCTGGTCAGCTTATCTGCGTGAGCCAGAGAAGCACAAGGCTTCCCCGGCGGGTAATTACAGACAAAGGTGATGATGAAGACGCAAGCACTAGACAAAGCAAGCAGTCTTATCGGGACATCCATACTGACATACCCTGCTGTTCTCCGTGAGTAAATTACAGCATTTGCAGAAAAGGTGCTTCATATTGAAATGGCTCTTCGTGGCAAAGATTAATCAGCACTCTAAATGAGGAGTTGATGCATTAAAGGCTACACAAAACCTTTAACACATCCTCACCTGAGCACCCTTTCTGGAATGGTGGCTGTGCAACTATGCAACGAAGCCACACGTAGGGACAGGACCTGAAACCAAACCTTTCAGATCTCAATCTGGTGCTTTACCTGCAGTATCATCACTTTAAATCACATCCTTACAATTTATGGCCAACCAAATGCCCCATCACAACTTATCCTGTTTGTATGTTCCAAATTAAGCACTCCTGAGGCCTGGACCCACACAAACACCTTGTCTTGCTGCTCACCCCTGCCCTCTCTCAACAGCACAGCTCAACACCCCACCCAGCCACCCACAGCCCATCCTTGCCACAACGACACCAGTGGCTCACACGGAAAATTATCAGTGGGAAAATACTTAATTCTTAGCTTCCTGTAATGAAATTCAGCAGCTCAGAAGGAGGAGCTGGAAGCACCACATGACGATCGATTCCAAGCAGAGCCGCGGCTTTGTCTGCACCACAGAGGCTGCAAGGACAGCGGTGATTTCCCTCTGTGCAGGGGAGCTCCATCAGCAGAGGCAGGGATGAAGCAAAGCTTCCTCCAGCAAATCACCTATGCTGCTCTCAGAGAAATCTATTATAAATAATATAATTATTGTATTAGGACACCAATGTTGCTATTCCTAAATAAGTTTTCTTAATGCAAAGTTAGCTACAGTCTAGAAATACAGGCACTGACTCCTCCTCTTTGCAATTTTTGCCATATTTCCATTAAGAGGATGGTTTAGTTCTTGAATTCCTTTAGGACTAAGCTACAGAAACAATATCTCTGTTAAGAGCGAAAGACAGGAAAACCATCCCAAACAATGCTCTTCCACCGCTGCACTTTAGACCCCATGTTTGACATTAGTCCTGATCCCAGAGGCAAAATGGGAGTGCTGTAGCCACTAAGTCAACCAGCTCCCACGGCTACAGCCATCCTAAATGGAATGCATTATTCCTGCATTAAAACATATGTTTTTCAAGGCAGCAAGCCATCCGGCTGTTCCGAGGGAGATTGCAGCAGACCTAATTTTATCGGGCAGGGATACAATTCCCCCGGTTGTTTTTGCTCCCCAGGGACACGGCGCTGGTGAAAGCAGGTTGTCTGACTGCTGGGGAACCATTCTGAGCACTGAGGCAGTAACGCACATCCTGGGTTCCCAAAAATATCCTCATGCATGCCCTGTGGGCTCCCATCCCCATGGGATTCCAAGTCCAGAAAGACCTAGTTTGGATCAGCAATTCTCAAGTCAATGAGAATCAGAAGAAGTTTATGTTGGCAGAAAAGTGCTAAAACTTGAAGCAAGCTTCCCCCCCTCCATTTTCTTTTATCAGCTTAAATTACAGTAAATAAAACAAAGAGTTTGCTCACAAGAGCAGCAAGGAAAGTTGAGTTATATTACATTGACTATCTTTGGTATAAACATAATCTCTCCTGCCTGTGTTTATTCTAAGCACTGGCTCAGAAACTCTCGGCTTTGAAGTCTGAAAGAAGTGCAAGCTGATAGAAACAGACATTTAACTCAAAAAATATCCAGGCAAGAGTAACGACCCAGCATTGGCCAACATTTTTCAGAATGAGAAATACAGGTGTGAGGCTCTTCCCAAGACTTTTCATCAAAATGTAATGGGAAAATTCGTGAGGCAGATGGAATGCTGCTGCCTGCAGAGCATCCGTTAGCTATAAATCACTGTTTCCTCACACATGGTGCAAATCTAAGAGGCTTCCATTCTAATTAATAATGAGACATCCTGGCCTGCTGACTCTTCCCTGTTTTCATAAGGTCTGAGCAAAATCTTGGATCGAATCAACCTCAGAGGGATGCTTCAAGTCCTCTCTCTGTTAATCCAGGTCCAAAAAGCAGCTGAGCAAGATTCAGGAAATGGTTTTTGTAACTTGGAGACACACGGTTTAAAGAAAGCCATTTGAAGAAATTATCTGAACATTGTATTTGAAGCAAATGAAAACAGGATACAGTTCAGCTTCTGCTTGCACCTCTGGGACTTCTCCCCATTAGTTCACTCTTTGGCTTCTGAAACTTGCCACTGAATAAACATGATAAATCCAGCGAACAGAAAGCTTCATGACAAAACCTCGTCAGACGGAGGGAACCAGGAAGGAACCCATTGCCCTTTCCACAACATCACCAGTGAACAGGAACACGCAGGGTGCTCCGTGGCCGTGCTTTCCTACGGAGCTGCGAGTGCCGTCTGGTTACACGCACGTCTGCAAGACCAGCAATGCGGCTCCGTGCAGTTACGCTGCCATCCATCACATTTAGTACTTAATATTTCATGCTACAGAATTTAAAATAGGAAACTGGAGATCAGTTATCTAGGACACCACAAAAAGAACACCAAATGCGGCTTTAGCGCAGATGTGTCAGGCTAACAGGTCTGATTAACATTTCCAGCCTGAGTATCCAGATGAAACTGCAAATATTGCCCACACGAGAAGTAGTAAAAATCATAAAAGACAAATCATTGCTACCAGATGTCCCCTCCACCCAACTGGGGAAAACTGGTTCTAACTCCAGCAAAGCTTCAGAGAAGCAATCGGAGAGGAGGTGGAGGACTCTGTAAAGCCTCTAATTTCCTTCCCTCCCCAGGGCAAAGGGTCAGAGCTGGCGCTTTTAAAAATAGCCCCAAACTTGCTCCTCATTTCCTAAGTACACAAAAATATGCACATTCTCCAACTATCCTGGTTATTCTGTATTATACCAGCCTGGATGCTCCAAAAACCTTCCTTTCCTTCCCCATGTTCACATGCTTCGATCATGTACCGACAGTGAAATACACTCCCACGCACAACAGCCAAAATATTTCTTTCAGTATTTGCATTTAACTCTGTCTTTCCAAGCCATTAATCATTTAAATCATTCGGCTTTGACCATCTGCATCTGAGAAATTTGTGACCATCGGATGGACCCTCCGGCTGATGTCCTGGTGACAGATTTATCACTTCACTCCTCTTGATCACGACTTGAGCCATGTTTCCTCTTCCTGTGAGACGCACAAGTTGCAGGGAACCAATGTGCTACCACGCTTGCATCACTTTTTCCTGGGTTGCAAAGCTCCAGAAACTACAGCATCATCTGAAGTGAAGGCTTTGTGAAGCCAAACAAGGCAGAAATGGTTTTTAACGCATTTCAAAGCACCGCCTCAGAACTGCACCTTTGTTGGCCGCATACTGAAAGGCTGTGTCAAAGCCATCCACAGATTTCTCAGCAGATTTGGTGCCCATCAGCTGTCAGTCCTGCAGGTAAATTAAGGAAGCAACATAAAAGCTTTCCCATCACCAGTTTTGCCTAATGCGAGACTTGTGGGTGAGATGCTGCATAAAAGCACAAAAACCACCTGTAAGTCCTGCTAGCGACAGGACGATCAGATCCAACTTGCTCACGTTTAGGAGCTCTTCTTCAGCTCTTCCTGTGCTATGGCCACAGTTCTGCTCTGAATGGCAGAAACTGAAGCGAAACCGCTCTGCTCACTCAGCAAAATCCACATCGCTGGTCCTTACTTGGCCAATTACTTCCTTCGACTCTTTCCTGATCTGTTTTAATTCTGCGCTTCAGCTACTTAATGTCCAAAGTAGATCCTCACCTACTTTGATAGGGGCCTGGCAATCAAAAGAATGAAAACCGAAACACACCATTTTTGAACGAACAGAAAAATACCGTGATTCCATAGGAAATCTTCAAGCCAACCAAAATAACGACTCTACCCACTTGCTTGAGTCAACATGTTTTCTTCCAGTAAGGCTCTATCCTATTTGGCTGCTCTTCAGCCCTGGGTTTCAACCGTTTTGCTGATACGGCATTTTCCACACATGCCACCGTCCTCGCTATTTCTTCAGCTTCTGAAAATCCTAAAGCAAAGCTCTCCTCTGCAGACAGAGCCTCAACTCCTCACAAAGAGACAACCGGCTTTAAACAGAGCAAACACAGGTGCTTTCACAGAAACACCCACACAGGATCACAAACCAGACAGCCCAATGGATGTTTAACCAGCAAAGTCAACAGAAACCAGCTCCTTCCGCACATGAGGCAAGAGCAGCGATGTGATAACCCCGTCACACAACCCCAAGTGACTGAAATGAGGTTCAAGGCCTGAACTGCTATGAGGGGAAGTCCTCATTCCTGCTTGGTGGGGTTCCCCATTCCCATACCTCCATATATTTCCAGAGACATCACAAGCTGCTCACTCTGCTAACATCCCTTTGCTCCTTCCAGCCATCAGAAACCACAGGCAAACAAAAACCAGCAGCCAAATAAGCTCTTTATGAGGGCACTTAACCCTCTTGGAGATGAGCTGGCCCATACTGGGCAGCCTGGGAGACTGCTGGTGATGATGAACGCAAAGGCTCTCATCCATATATTTCCAGAGACATCACAAGCTGCTCACTCTGCTAACATCCCTTTGCTCCTTCCAGCCATCAGAAACCACAGGCAAACAAAAACCAGCAGCCAAATAAGCTCTTTATGAGGGCACTTAACCCTCTTGGAGATGAGCTGGCCCATACTGGGCAGCCTGGGAGACTGCTGGTGATGATGAACGCAAAGGCTCTCATCACAACACCATCCATGCGGTACCAAGAGAACAAACTTCACCCCATGGGCAGCATGACAGCCTCACAAATCCACTGGACACGCTTAATGAGCGCCTTTGAATCCAGCCATCCCTGAGGTTAACGTGAGAGGAGCTGCTTGAAAATTTCACCCAAAGTAGAAGAGCGGCACGACATCCCCGAGCTGAGTGCTGAAGTGTTTCACCACTGGTATTTTCAGCAGAATATGGGCTGAACTCAGCCATTTATTTTATTCTGTGAACTCATCAGCCCACACTGCAAACATTTTAAGAAACAGCATCATAGAGGGGGTACAAAGTCACCTTCACACACAGCTGCAGTGCATCCCCAAAGGCGCAAAACTGAGTTCCTGCACTTATGGAAATGTCAAAATAGGGGGGAAAGTCATCTCTAAAGTTAATATCCCTGGCAGTTTTACTCAGGAAAAAGAAGCAGATGCAAATGCAAAGACAGCCCTTTCCATCATCAGTGATGCACGATGTGGGTGTTGTGTTACTGACAGATGAAGAAAAGCACCAGAAAGAAAAAAAACCCCAAAAAGTGAGAAAAGAAGGAAAACTTGAGTAATGAGGAGGTTCCAGGTTTCACACAGTTCCACGACCCAATTCACTGCTTAGGCACAGTTACTGCTATTTAATATTTTTACTTAGAGGCAACCGCACTGGTCCCTTCTTTAAGGGAATGGGAAGTCTCCATAAAGCACCGCTTCAGACTTGGGTATAACGTACTTGACATTGAGAGAAGACAACCGAATTCTCACCTACACAAATGAGACTCAAATCACTCACTGAAGCCAAATAAAGACACACAATCAAAGACTAAGGAAAATAAAGAAATGATAACTCAACAGTTACTGTTTCCCGCAATGCATTCCACTGTTTGCTTAGACATTTTAGGAGTACCCAGGAATGGGACTGCTGTAACTTCCCCGCTGACCACAAGGCTCAGCCAGGGATAATCCGGGGATGGCAGAGGTATAATTAGTCCCGCTGCTCTGTCCGCACAGATTGTTCCTGAAGAAGCTCTCCTGGCTCATCATTGCAAACTATGATTTCTATTTTAAGCATACATTAAACTAATCCCGCTCCACTTTGCATCCTACTTGCTGACACGGCATCTTTCACCAACACAACGCCAGATAAGATTTTAATACCATATTTCTCCCATGTTGTTATAAATTCTCTACGCTGTGGCGGTCAATGGTAACGCAGCCCTGCAGAAAACTCCTGGTGAGGCTCAGCTCACAACTTGTTCATGTTCCTAAGATGCAGCCCCTCGCACCCAGAGCCATCTCCCAGCTCAGGTACTCCCCACCATACCCTCCTGGATCAAGGACAGGGCAGTCCCCAGCTCCCGCTGTCATGGACCCCAGGCTCCTGGTACAAACTCACAGCCAATGCAGTTCCTCTCCGGCTCCAAAAGCGAGGTGTTTTCACCCAGAAAATCCCACAGAAACATTTACAGCGTAAACAGGCAAGGCTAGAGACAAATAAAGCTGCAGCAAGTGGGTGGGAAGAAAAAAAAGGATCAAGTGTTCTTATCTGAGCAACAACTAATCAGTAAAACGCTTTTAATAAAATGCTTCTATTCAATATTGTTTACTATAAACAGCCCATAGCTCTATTCAGCTGAACAATGCACACATACACCTTAAAAATCTTTAAGCTTAAGCCTCAAACTAGGGCGTATTTTTCAAGAACTATACAATGACATTACCTCACTGACTCACTCAGCTCCTTTGCAGGTCAGACCTCAGTTATCTCAGCAACAAGATACCGTGAAATACATTTCCAAGAGCTTGGGGACACAGGTCACACACAATTCTTTGTACTCCTGGGTTGTTGGGTTTTTTTGGATAGAAAAAGTGATTTGCACAAACAAATCCACAGTGTGCATATTAAAGAATCTGAGTGTTAAACCCACAAAGGGGCAGTGGATTTAACATTCAGAGAATGACTTACATAACACAGAAAACTTCCCTCCGTAGCACTGAAGTTTAAGCTATTAGAGGAGCTTGTAAAGATTAGCATGATGTCACTGCCAGCCACCCCAGCAAAGGGATTTCATTTGTTTTGAAGTTCGCAGTGCTCTGTATCACAGGGTCAAACTATAATGGGCTTTCAGGACCGCAAGAAACAAGTTTCAGAAAATTCAAGCAAATGCTTCAACACCCAGCAGATTCTTTAAAAATTATATTATTTCATATTACATTTTGAGCAACACGAGATGATGTTCTTCAATCCTTTGTTATCGTGGAGTACCCAAAACCAAACACTAGATAGCTTTATCGCTTTAGTTAAATGTTTACTAAAACCATATCTGAAAAGCATTTAACCAAAAAAAATATATATCCAGCTAGCATTAAAAGTTTAACTGCAAACAAGTTGTGCTAAGAAAGCACTAGCAGGGCCTTTCTGCCTGGTGAAATACTGAGCCCCGTACCCCACTGCTGGGGGCTGACAGCACCCAGCCCAGTGAATGAATTCCTAATCTTCAGAATAGTAAACAGGGCTCCTCCGCACACTCCACGTTCTGGGACAGAGCGACAGAGTGAAGAAAGACATTCCCACAACTTCATTTTTCATAAGTTTTAACACCAGGAGATTATTGCAGCCACGCAGGAAGCCCTCCCGAGAAGCCACTGACTACGGCACCAAGTTCTGTACTCCGATAGAGGGAGGAAATTTAAAGCTATGCAAAACAGAGCTACCTGCTCTGCAACCTTCACCCTCCAGCTCCATCCCTCGCCCTCCGGCTTCGGTAAGGGAACTTTACAACAAAGCTGTATTGAGAACAGCATTTTAAGCACTAGGAAACAAAGACATACCCATACAGAAGGAAAAAAAAAAAGGGAAACAGAAAAAAGCGCATGCTCTGCCCCGATTATGGCTACGCAAAAGAACTTATTCAGAAAGTGGAAAGAACACCGGGTATCTCTCATTATGTACCCAAAGCTCCTTCACCGTCCCCACCCCGGGACCACCGGCTGGCCCCAGTCTCCCTCCCACTCCACGTCCCTCAGCTCAGCAACTACAGAAAAGAGGCCAGGAGAAGGAAAACCCTCCCAGGGGGATCACCTCCGGCGAGCCA
>NW_010190343.1:0-28778 GCF_000695765.1 Mesitornis unicolor
CCTCGCAGCTTTCCCCTTCCTGCCTTCTCCCTGACCTGTCATTGCGATGCCCCGGAGGCCGCGCTGCTGCGGGACCCCCCTTGCCCCGTCGCCAAGCAGCCGCGGCGTTGTCCCGCTCTTTTCACTCCTTCGTTGCCTGGCCCTCTTCCCACCTCCCGATTCCAGACCGACTTGGGCGGCCTGTCCGCTGTGGGCAGAGCTGTGAGTGCCCTCTTCGGCTGGGTGGGAGAGGGTGTTAGGGCCGGCAGGTGCGGGTCCCAGCCCTCACTGACTTGTGGGTTCCTCTCCCTGTATTTTCTGCCAGTTTATATGGGCATGGGTGTGCGTCTGAATGTACACTGTGCTGTGTGTTCAACACCTCAGTCTTTCAGTGCAGCCTTGTTACCGTAAGGTATGCATGGGATTCCGTGTTATCACTTGTGATACTGACATCCTCCCGCCTTCTGCCGTTTGCAACGGGTGTGTGTAACCTTTGTGTTTTCCCTAAGCTCTCATATCTTTCCCAGTGCTGTTGCATGCCCCATGCTCTTCCAGTACAGAGTGCAGCGCCTGTGCTGTCCGATTTTACTCAACCTTCTGTAGGCAAGTGCAACTCTGCACCTTACATGCAGATAGGGAGAGCTGTTGCGGTTTCCTCTCTGACTACCTCGTAATTGTTTTTCAGGACTGTTCAAAGCAGACAGAGGTGTTTTGGTGGAGTTTTTCTCTCTTCTGCTTTAGTTCAAGGAAGGAAATATATGCTGCACATACGAGACAGACACTGCTGTCTTTGCATGTGCTGTCCTAACTCAGTGGGGTAATTGCGTTCTCTTTGCAGTTACTGCTGTCTTGATTTCTTGAATAAAAATATGCTTTCATAATTCTTTTTTACATATTTTTTTCAGCTGTATTGGGAGACAGTATTGAATATCACTGTTAACTGATTTAAGTAGACCTATAGCTAGGTTATTTGATAAAAGAGACTTGCTTGGATCTCTAGGGTGTTAATTTCTTCTCCATATTTTAAGAATTCGTATGTTAAGACATTCTTTCTTTTGGTGAAGTAGTGTGTTTCTGGGATAATTTTTCCTGAAGAGTGCAAAACAAGTCTGTATGAAGAAAACTGTTACTTTAGGAGCTGTTATGGACCTTCGCTTTTCTGTGAGTGGATGTAACATATGCCATGAGAGCTGTGACCAGTGGAGGGACATAAATAGGAAAACAGTTTTTTTGTAAAGAAGTCTTTAAGCATTATATTAATCTCCTTTGTGCTATGAGAACACAGGTGTATACTCAGATCATGCAGCTCTTCTGGATGCTAGCGTCTGTCTTTTCCCTAGTGTCCATTTTTTCATTTGTATTGTATATTTGTGCGCTAATTATGTCCTACTTACATCCACCAGAGTCTTATTCTGATACATTGTATGCTACATATTGAGCTCTTGTAGCTGGTGAGATGCACAGATTTTCAGTCTGAAGGAGTGGCAGTGTGCAGCTTCTCCAGGTATTGCCAGAAATAATGAAGGTCTGTTAAATTCTTAGAGAACTAGCTCATCCGTACTGCAGCTACTTCTCTAAAGCTTTTTCAGCCCCTCTAGAGCAATTGTCAACTCTTCCTGTTGGTGTAGTCATGTAAGAAATCACATAAGACATCAAGAACTCATATTTTAGAAGTGGAGTGTTGCTTTACTTGGACAGCGGAGGCAGAATATTCAGTTGATAAGTTCTTGCTCTTGGAACTGTACTTTGATCTTCAATATTGATGACAAGCCATCTATGTTATTGTTTAATCAGTGGGGATGATAATAACAATTTTGCCTTTTAAATCAGGGATTAGTACAGTTGTGATCTTGTCTTCTAATTTATGTTGAAGACCACAGGGTTTTATAAGTGCATAAATTGCTGTCATCCATAGCTGAGTATACAACCTTCTTGTGGCTTTCGCACAGCTGCAGAACCTTATTGCAAGTACGATTACAGTTGTGCTTAGTTTAATCATAGCGAAGTACACAGAGCATGTTGCTTACATGTACCATTATGTTCGCATCAACTCCTGATCATTTCTGCCCTTGCTGGACATGAAGGTATATGGTGAATAGAAATTTCTTATAATATGCAAGTAGGCAGTTGTTGTGTGGGTAGTGGGTGTAATCGTCACCCCCTCAGCTGGAGGAGGGAATGTATTCCACTCTCTGGCATATGCACAAGACTTTCATTCCAGCTGCAGGTGGGCTGGGGGCTGTGGAGCAGTTATTAGAGGGTTTTGATGTTTGTTGTGGAATAGTACAGTAGAGGAAACCTCATTATGCTTGTTCAGAGAAGTAAGTAATATTTATGAAATCTGGTAATATCTTACTGTCTTTGGAGGCCTGGCTGTGCAGCACAGTCTTTACTGGAAGCTAAAATGATACATTCATGAGAAATCAAAGTAAGTTGATGTAGTTGAAAAGAAAACCCTTTTCATTTTTCTTCTACAAATTACCTTTATTTTCTTTGAATAGAGAGAAAATTTCTAGATTGTGCTTTCTGATGGAGTCCTAAGGGCACACTAAGCTTAACTTCAGTGTAATGCTTCATTTCCGTTTCATCTGCTCTCTGAACTGGCAAGCTACAAAGTTTTCCATAAAGTTGTTGTTATGTAATAAAAATCAAAGACTTGTTATCCTTCTGCTGGTGGTGCCTGTCTCTGTAGGTGCCAACTGCTGCGAATTCCTCCTTGAAAAGAGAAATGTTTCTGATGCATGTTTATACACTGAGCAAGGGTAGTAAAAGATTACTTTTAAAAATAAATCCTTCATCTGCTTTTGAGGTGACTGTCTCTGTGATTTAATGCTTAGTTTAACTCGGGCCCATTCACTTTTGACCTTGTTTGGAGTGTCTGTGTGGTAACTGTTATTTTCAGGAGGGTGCCTGTTTGCAAGAAAATAATCTGCCCTGTATTTTGTTGCTTCATGAGGATGATCTTTTACTAATGGGAGATTAACTCCCTAGCCCAATTTTGGCATGGCTCTTCAAATGTGAATCAGCTACGCTGAGAATCTGTTGTTTGGAATAGTGACTGAAAACACCCAGACTCTTCCAGACTTGCACTGGCTTTAAAATTCAGATTCAGCAAAGTAAACATGGAGACTGAGAACTGCTGACCCAGTCTGAGACATGGCACAGCCCTGAGTTTGCTCTAAGACAGCGAGAGCCTTGACTTCACTACAGCCAGAGGCAGACTCGGTTCTATCTAAAAGGGACGTCTTTCTGAAAAGCAGCTTTAGTTGGTTGCAAAATATCTGTGTTCTGTATTTGGTCAGCATTGGTATGAAAGAGCCACACAATGTTATGTGCTGCTCTGATACTGTCTCTTATTTTTGTACAGTTAATTTATTTGCCCCTTTGGATCCCTTCGGTTCATTTATAGTTTGCTGAGATCTTGCGCATCTTAAACTTTTAGGGAACGGCTTTTCCCTTGTGTCCTGTTACTATGTCTGTTTATACAACATAATTATAAAATGTTCCATTTTCTACTGTATTGCTGTGAACTGTTTATTTCAAATGCAAATCAAGTAACTGCAGCGGTTCAAAACTTTGTTCATCTGGGTTTACTTTTTAGAATATTCTTACACTCATTTTTTTCAAGTTTGAGTCTTCTATTCTGCAATATTTGTATTTTTAAAATTTAGATCTGCTTTTTGATGTTATTTTTCCATTTACAAAATGTAGGATTTAGAGTTTGTAAAAACTATAAACATATACTTGGTTATGGGGTTTCTTTGGCAAAACAAATACACTGTGCTTGCATTTGTAGTGTGGGAAAAACTGTGGGAGAAAATAATTTTGTGACTATAGAATTATTAATGAGAAAGCTTAAGAACAAACATAGTATATTTGGAAATGACTTAATTATATTAAATACGTTAAAAAAAAAATCAGTCCTGGTAGAATAAATCCAAACACAAAAGTGCTATTATATCTTTAATTGCTTCATGCAAGTTCAGGCAGACACTGAAACTGGTGTAATATGTAGTTTTATGATTAATGTCGGATGCTTTCATTTGAAGGACTAAATGTTTTCAGGGCTGTGGGCTTTAGATGTTAGATATTTGGAGAAAGTTTCTGTACTTCTTAAAACAATTCACTGTACAAGAGGGCTTTTTAAAAACAAAACAAAACAAACCATACTATTTTTAAATATTAAGGTGGGTTTGTTTTTGTTGTTGTTACAGATGATATGATGGTTATTGTATGTGTGTGCCTAAATCTGAATCTAAAAATAACTTCCAGCAGTTCAGAAAGGCCTTTTTGGGTAGTTACAGCTGTGTCATCTCTTTGATTTTTGTTTGCAACTTCAGATGAGTACCACTGGCTTCGTCTTCCCTGGTTTCTTTTTGTACCTTTTATCCTCTCATACTATTTTGGGGCAGAGAGGTGTTCAGGATTCTTCTGTATGAACTAGTGCAGGGTGGTTACTGCTAGCATTTGTCCCTTATAGGGCTGTAAAATAAGAGACTGGATTTGAGCACTGTACCCCTCTTGGTAGTGTCCTTAGTTCTGCTTCCTTAAATTCATGCCCTAGACAAAAAATGACAAAACGCCTTTTGTATGCCAGAAATGATGTTCTGATAGTGGGTCAGGAAGAAGACGCTGAAGAAAAACTTAATAGAAATACTGAAATATTTTTATTTGAATGCTTGAGCAAGTGTAACTTTTATTCAGTGAATTGGATACCATTCATTTCTTCTGTCCACACACTGAGAACTTGAGTAATTTGTATCTTACATGGTTTCTTTTATCTCAAAAAGAATTTTGCCTAGGTTTCTCAGTATTGCCTCTCTTTTAAAAAAAAAAGTTTTGAAAAATAATTGGAACTATTGGAGTATTTGTGGTAATGGTGTGAGATGTAAGGCTGAATGATTGGTGCACATTTAACATAACTACATATATGAAATACCAGCATCATTCTGTCATCTTAAAAATACACCTTTACATGGGTGCTGTACTGAACTTTAAGAAGTGATGAGCAATCTTGTGGTGGTCCTGAGGATCAGCACTGGTGGATCCATCTGGGATCAACAGGCATCTCCAAAAACTTGGCATAGGCAAGTGGGTAGAGATGCGTATTCCCGAATCAAGAATGACCTTTGGCAAGTTCCGCTTTTTCTGTTTACATAAAATAAGCATGAAAGGCTGAAGTATAAAAAGTTGCTATTAGTTACTGTTCAAAATAATTTGTTTTGATTACTGGCGTGTTTCTCTGTGGTAGCAGTTGACCAAAAGGGCAGGTCACTTCATGAAAGGTACAGACGTCTGTTTAAGAAAACTGAGATTTCACTGTAAATTAGATTTGAGAAAATCTAATGAAAAGTGAAAGAACTGTCAGCAGACAAGCATAATCCGTCTTGGGTTTTGTTTGGAATGCTGCTCATGTAGTAGAGGGACTGGATAAGATGGGAGGATGTGACTGGGAGATCATGGGGTTGTAATGAATATCTTAATCTTTACTGTGATGTAAGGATGCCGAGTGTGATTAAATTTATAAGCCTAAGACCCTTTGGAAAGAAGCATTTTCAGAGATGTTGAGGAGGGTTGAGGGATAGGTGAGGTGGAGAGCAAAGCAGCAGGAGGGAGACTGAGATAACATCAGAGTGGAGAGAGAATCTGAAGCATGTTGCCAGTGGAGTTACGGTAAGGAAGCGAGAGTTCAGTTCTGGTGATGTAGGTGGGGATTTGGGCTAAGGCAAACTAAAGAAAACGTTTCAACCAGTATAACCTGACTGGTTTTATTTGGAGGTTATGAAAGTGATTTGGTGTGTGTGGGTTTTTTTGTTTGGTTGGTTTTTTTGGTTGTGTTTTCTTTATTTATTTTTTTTTAACCACAATACTTTCTCATTTCCTGTCTTTCACCCTTTGCTATTTGGTGTTTATCCTCATTTGTGAGAGGATAGTTGAGAAAGTCTTAACTTCTGCAGTACTCTCTGCTCTCTCCATGCTCTCCCCCTTGCCTTGGAAACCACTGCAGCTTTCCTGTAAACATGTACTGCCAAATGACTGGGAACGCTCACTCCGTGGTAAGGTTAATGTGCACAAATTTACATAACTTATAACATAGGAGCAGGAGAGAACTTGAAAGTCATGATTGTACCTTATGTTTTTATGCATATAATAATTAACAGCCTTGGTTGTCGCATCACTCTAAAAGTAAGCATGCAGCTAGGTAGGGATGACCTGGAATAAGTCACTGCTGTAACCCCCTTATTAGTCATTCACATGACAAGGGAAATTGCTGCGTCCTTTCAGCAGCTTTCATCTGTTGCTCTTTGGGACCCAATTTACTCTCATGAAGACAGTGACAAAACTCATGTTGGTGTTTCATCAGCTTGGTGTTGAAGCTGTACTGGAGTGTTGCTGAGATGCTTCCCACACAGAGGTTTCTCGTTTCTTAATTAACTGAATATGTTAAAAGTTGTTACTAACTACCATCAGCATTGTTCCAAGACAGACCCTGGTGCTTTGTACTGCTTTAATGTTTGAGCACGTTGATAATAATTGGGCTTTGAAAATTTTTATTAACTAGAAAATATTATTCTACAGAACTTCATTTCAGTTCCTCTGTTTCCAAATCACATGTG
Organism: Mesitornis unicolor; assembly: GCF_000695765.1. Taxonomy (NCBI): domain Eukaryota; kingdom Metazoa; phylum Chordata; class Aves; order Mesitornithiformes; family Mesitornithidae; genus Mesitornis; species Mesitornis unicolor. The sequence continues at coordinate 6,597 of NW_010190343.1, forward strand.
CTTTCCACAGCAAGTAGTATGTATATAGATGGCATTGAAGCCTGTGTACGACTGAGTTTAATATACAGAGGATAGAGGCATGATTTCCTTCCCCAATCTCTTACCTTCTTGGCTTGTAATGATGTCATTTCCAGTGTTAGGCTCCATGATTGTCATGGAAACATGGTGCTTCACAGTTTTACTGTTGATTTTATGTGCCTAATTATGCCATGACTATCCAGTTTTTCCATTACCTAGTTGTACTTTCTATTTTTAACATATTTAGCTGATGGATACAATTGATGCTGATGAGTTTGTGTTGAATTTGACAATAGCAACATGTCTGAAATATCTGCAGAGTCTGACTCTGATAACTTATGTCCACTAGGGAGTCTGTGTAATTTGTGAGAATTATGAAAGCATACAAGTATTGCAGTTTAAATATGTTTTTGTTTTGGGAATGGGGGTGAAAAAACCCAAGATACACTACCTAAAAATTCTACAGTATGTGTGTGTGAGAAGACAAGGAAGGGGATTTTTGTGAGCTAGGAGGAGAAAATTAATTGGCTCTGTCTTCTAAGATAGTTATGCATCTTGCTCTGGTAATTAATATTAGCCGAAGAAGCTGTCTTAACACAAATAAGTTATTACCAAGTTTGTATTAATGAGACTTCTGAGTTTATTTTTTCAGAAAGGAATTTTTAATGAAATAACTCTGAAGTTTTAATATGACCTGTTATTATATCCTGACTGTAAAATGTTGAATAATACCTTCACTCAGGGGCAGAATGTTAGCATGATCTAGGTTGGTGCTATTTATGTTAATTCTAGAGGATGTTTTTAAATCTTGCGCTAATACTGAAAAATATTCTTAAATCTGCTTTTAATGGCATTGCTGTAGCTCATACAGGTCAAAGAAAAATGACTTGGAGTAATTTTTTGAGGGGTTTTGAGTGTATTTCTGGGCATAGAATACAGTATCCTGATCAAAGGTATCTTGGGCCTATTACTAAGGGTTGTGGTGGTGTTATAACATTTTTTTTTCTCTTTACCCAGCAGCATAAATACATTCCCATTAAGTACATCAAAGGGAATGTAAAAGCTGACAAAATCATATATTGATTTGAATTCCTTCATTAGCCTGAAGTGGGGCTCTGCTGCTGGTGAATTTCATGTGAAGGTAGTTTTAAGTGAATGAGGTGTGGAAGCTGCCTTCTGAAGGACTACAGAGGCTGGTTTTTATCTTCAGCTAAGCAGTATTTCTAGCACACAGAATGTGTTTTTGGATGTTTTGTACTTCCTATTAGATCCTAGAGTTTTTTCCGGGATGAGCAAGTCTGGCACCGAGGCTCTGAATCACTGATGATTTCTTCATGACTTAGGAACCAACAAAAAAAAAGTGGGTCAACCTCTTGCATATGCCTTAAGCCAAGGAGAAGTCCTAAGAGGAGACCATACATGTGGGAGAAATAATAGGTGTGGAGGGCTCTGTTAATGAGTAAAATTAATCTGTAGTCATAAGATATATTTGAATTTTTTTCATAAGCTAGAATTTAGTGTGTCATGCTACATGTATAAGGCTGGCTGTATTAGAGTGAGTTTAATCTAACCACAGAGCACAATGTTTTTAAGAATAAATAGTTAATATCTCATTTTGACAAAAATAAGATGTTCAAAGCAGATGATATTACAAATGTCAAGGTCAAACTGAGAGTATAGCTAAAAATATTAGTTTTATTTAGTGTGCATAGTTTGTTATAGGTAACTTAGTGTTGACACATCCAAAATAGGTGGAACACCTTATTTGCTTATAATGGATTTATTAGAAGTAGACCAAGCAGAGCTGTTTGTCTCCACTTGTATTTTCTTGCTGTTTGTTCCTGCCATCCTTTCCACAAGTAAACAAAAGTAGTTGCCAAGTGGGACAGTAGGAGGAAGCTTTATAGATGCTGTGTGGCATTTTAATGCAGATTAAAATACTTCAGCAACATGAAAGCAGTTTGACATGGGTGTACAATGCTATGTTTAGTTGTTTTCTATTATAGAAATTAAAACCCAGAAGTGCAACACCACTGCTTTTCTGTAGGTAGTAATCACTGTCAAGCAAAACACTGATGGTTCCATTTTCAGGTCTCAAATGTGTTCTTAGACGTGTGCTAAGGGATTGGTGTTAGCCAGGGTGAGCTCTGCCTTCTCTTTTCTCTCTCTGTTTTCTGTGTAGGAAAAAGGACATTGAGCTGGAGATATTCTTCCATTGTACTCTTCATTATGTCTATAGCTGTTGGTTGTTGTTTGGGTTTTTTTTTTTGCATATCCTTTGCCTAGAAATGCTGATGGATGTAATGGCAGTAACTTTTTTTGTTTTAATACTGATACAGCCACTTTAAAGTTATTTCCTTCCTTCTTTCATTTCATACATTGCATAGTAAAACGCTGTTCACTTCTTGTCTGTTTTGCTCCTCCAGATTTACTCTCCCTATTCTAAATGCTAGTATGTACTCAAGTGGGAGGAAATGATCGCTTGTTTGCTTTGATGCTTTTGAAGTGGAAATCTTGAACCTGTGTTTCATACTTGATAGTCAGTTAAATCAAAGAACATTATCAAGATCTGTGACTCCTTTCTGCAAAGGAGTTCTGTGTTGGTTCCTTACTGCTGATAGTTGTTCTGTATCATCTCCATCATTTTCAGAGTGGGAGGACATCCCTGACAGCCCTACAGGGCCCTGTGCTTACACTAATACTTTTAAACCTTGCTTGGCAGCTCGTTCCACTGCTTGGCTCTCCTCATAGAGAGGACTTTGCCTTACCTCTAGTCTCATCCTCGCGCTGTGCGCCAATATCAAGAGCCCAGCTCTGCCTTCTTAATGACCTCCTTATAGGTACTGGCAAGCTGCTATCAGGTCCTTCTGAAGACTTCTTGTCCTCAGACTGAACAAGTTGAGCTCCTTCAGCCTGTCTGCACCAGGGAGGTGTTTCAGCCTCCTGATCATCTTGGTGATTTTCCTTGCTGCAATTCCCAATGTCTTTCCTATACTGGAGGCTCAAAAGTGGATGCAGCAACTGTGTGTGACCTGATGATTGCTGACTGAAGGATAATTACTTGCCATTATTATTGACTTAGCTTCTGGTAATACAGCCCAGGATGCTCTTTGGAGTGTTTACTACCAGGGTGCACTGCTTGTAAGGTATTGGGCAATTATTGGACAACACAGCTGTATGCTTTTTTCCTAGTATAAACTACAGCTGTATTTTCTGCACAACAGTTGAGTTGGGAAGAATATTGTACTATATAAATAGAAGCTGTTGATCTTTCTGCACCCCAAAATGCAGCTTTTAATTCACATAGAACCATCTTTCACAATTGTATTTTGTGTGTATGTGTTTATCTTGTGGATAAGGGAAAAGAGAGAGCCTTGTGCATTTTGAGCGTATTGTTTCTTAGGATGAAAATGTAGCTCTAGCACTTGCAACAGAAGATGATGTTTTACTAATCCAAGGCATGAATTTCAGTGCCAGAGTTTTAAAGATCATCCACGTGGACAAATTAATGTCAGCTGATCCTTAGTAATTGTCAGTGGGATAAGTACAATGTAATTTGAGTTAGTTCAAACCTTTATTGCTCAAGTTTAATGCTAGACTCTTCAGGGCCAGCCCCTTAGATGCACATAGTTAGGAACTGAAATGCATGCAGTTTATCTCCGGCTCTGTTCTCACAGGAGCTGAGAGCTGTCTGATACAGATCCAAAAGTATGACTTGGATTATACTTGGATGATTTTGGATTACAGATCCAGAAGTATGACTGTATGGAACAGTTGGATACAAGACACCTAAGGACGTAGTGCAATGTATCTCCAGCAGTAGCCTCTCTTGGCTACTGTGTCATGTGTAACCTAAGCAGGAGCATAAAGCACTTCCTTTCCCAAATGAAGATGAAGAGCTCCAGGGAAAGGCATTTCTTTTGCTTGTCCTACCAGAGGTTGTATTTAGTCCATGCAAAGAGATGTAAATTAATTATATGCTCAAGATTTGAAGGCTTCTTAATGTGCCACCTGTGAAAAGGAAGTCTCTCAATGTAGCATAGAATCCCTGTGTTTTGTTCTCAGTTACTGAGTGGTGTGGAGGGGGAACATAAAAAAAGACATTAAAAATAGTTTTAAATTTCTTTGCTTGACTGTTTAGCTATAATCATAAACAATTCTCAGGCTTCTCTTAATTTCCTTTATATTTTGATGCAGCTGGTCAAATGGACTGAGTGTATGTTTCCTATAGTGTGACAACATACAATAACTGTTTAAAGGAGCTTCCCAGAAGCAGTCTAATGATGGCAACAGATCCACAACTACTTTACCTCTCTGTAAAGTTGGAATGAATTTAAGGAAATGAACTTTAAGATTGGAAGTTATTGTTTTGTGAGTTTTTCTTTTTGTTTGTTTCAGTTGACGCTCGGGGAATGCCAGAAATCCTCACTCATCGCAGTTGTGTACATTCCTTGCACAGCATCTTCATTGTCTCCTCAAGTCAAACCTGGAAGAGCTTCATTTGAGCTCTAGTGAAAATCTCCTTGCAGAGAGCTTGGGGTTATGAGGAACGTGGCCTGTCCTGGATTTGCTGCATTTGCAACAACCTTAACTTTTGTCAGCTTTTATTGTAGAGATGGGTGATGGCATAGAACACTGCTTTTTGGCTAAAAACGTAGCTTGCAGTATGATTTGGATTTAACATTGTATTTCAGCATTTACTCTGATACTGTCTCATATAATAGTTTTCTGAAGAAAAGATGGAATTTAAAGAATATAGGCTCTTCTTTCACCGAAGATATCAATGTAGCTTTATGTATGGTGATTTTTGATTAGTGCCCTATTTCAGTATGACTACATGTACTTTTTAGTCAGTGGTTAAAAGGGAAAGTTGACAGATGATTTAGAGTACGATGAACGTATGTACATGTAAATTTGTCCTATTCTAAGGGTTTTTTAAGAAAGTCAAATTAGGAGTTGTTAAGAACTGTATTTTCTGAAGCCACATGGCTACTGGTAGAGTGCTTCTTTTGCTATGTCCAGGAAATATATTCCAAGTTGTGAAAGAACAATAGAAGATTGAATAGGAAACTGGCTGTGGTGTACATGACAATAGGCGTTGCATTTTGGGTGGGGGGGGAAGCTACTATTCAGTCTCAATATTAAGAATTATCTTGCTCATTTTAGATGAAAATGAAGTAAACCATTCTGTTATTAGCACGAAACCAATTCTTTGTGAGGTATAGCCAATATAAAAGAGGGTTAGAATATGGCCAGGAAGGACTTGATTACCCCAAAATAATAGGTGTAGTACAAAATCCAAGTGTGGGTTTTAAAAGGGAAAAAAGGGTGATGAACCCTAAAACCAAGTTTTTACTGTAACTTGAGAGCTGCTCTGCTGGAAGCAATTAGGGAGAGCAGTGTGGATGAATTCAGTGATTGGAGGATGACGCTAAGTTACTAGTGTGATTCTCAGGTGAATGTGTTGAAATATTTACATTGCAGAAAGAAGGGCTCAGTGCTGCTATATATAGCCATAAGACAAACAAGGGCTGTATTATTTTTTTTGCAGTACATAACTATTCTGCAACAAAGAGCAGTGTGAGGAGTAAGGATTGCAGTGTGACAGGATGGTGGAGTCTATTCTTTGGCTATCATGGGCAACACATTCCTTTTCCCCAACTTAACTGGGTTCCAATCTAAAAATAGTTGGGATGCTGGCTTTTGCTGCTCCCTTTAGAAAGCTATTCAGAATGCATGGTTAGAAACACCACAGGATCATAGATTTCACTAAGTATAAATAAAGACTGAAGTAATATTTGACTGTTCTTCCTGACTTGTTTTGTTCAGTGAGAAGGACTTCTAATTTATGAATTTTCTTTCATTAATATCCTAAAGCTTTCACTGATTAGAATTTACTTATTATTTATTTTCATGCTGATCATTTTAAAATTATATGAATTCTCAGTAATAAACAACTTAAAAAATTTATTTACGAAACTGGTCTCAATTCTGACAGAGGTAGAAGAATAATTACACCAAGATATATAGTTACACCTTATTGCTGAGTTGCAAAGTAGCTGTCATCTAAAACTAGAAATACAAGATTTGACAGTTCATGTTACTGGCCAGCTTTCATCCTCTGTGCCCTCAAAATACGTCAGTTATCTCAGTGGTACTTTAGAAGTACAGACCCACATTTTCCTAGTAACCTTGCTATCACAGGTAGTATAAAGGTCATCTGTTTTATTTGATGATACAAACAAGATTGCTGTTGTACTTATTCTTGTCTTAAAATTAAACAAAAAATCTGCTTAACTGTATCTTTATTTTACATGGAGGCAGTGTTATTTGGGTCTGACAGATTTTTAAATAATTTTACTGACCTGTATATGTGATACCTAATTTTCAAAAGTAGATGCCTAAAATTAGATGTTTCAATCTGTAGCCTTGGTCTAGTTTTTAGAGGAGCTGGAATCCTGGAGAAGGACGTTTTCAGCACTGGCACTGCGTTTTCTGTTACTGACAGGACAGACTGTCAGAGTACTCTGAAAACCCAAAGCTATTTGCAGTTTCCTTTTTTTTTCTTCCTGATTAAAAAATGTAGCAGCATATTTTTTTCTTAAATCTTAAAGTTCTTTATTAATAGAATTGTTTATTTGAAGAACTATTTTCTTTATCAAAACCCTTTCCTCTTTAAAGCATCCTCTGGAAAGTTGGACTGGTGAACTCTATTCAGATTAGATATCTGAATTTAGAGATCTAGTTATGAAACTTCAGCATCTCTTTCAGATACCACTGCTGTGAGTTGCCTGTGCAGAGAATGAGCTCAGTCACTGCTTTCAGACCTCTGGCACTGTCATGCTTCTGGGGGACATCTGTAGGGCAGTTGCAGGCACCCAAATGTCATGTACAGACGCTTGGCTATGCTTTGAGCTGCAGATCCAGACAGGGCCAATTAAAAAATAAACCCCTTGTTACAGTTAATTGGGCAAAGTCACTTTATATGATAAAAACTGCTAGAACAGTTCTACTTGATCCAGTTTGTTAACAGCTGTGTGTTAAGACTTATTAGGTGGCTACTACTGTTATGCACAAGCAAAAGAGTCTTTTATAACAGTTTGAGCTACTTCAAGTAGATTATCAGCCTGTGGTGTGTAGGTCATGTTTCCTGCAAGCTAATAAAACCCAAAATACACTGTTGGTACACAGCACTGTTCACTATGGCTGCTCAGGACTAGTGAAGGCTGAGGGCCACAACATTGTGGGATGACATGCTTCATTCTTGTTTCGTTTGACTGACTCATGTTTTTAATATATATCAACAAAAAAGATTGAGGAAGTAGTATTGAACCACTGATGGCTCACTCTAGAGCAAATAAAATGTGTTGGGTTTTTTTAAATTATTTTTTAAATTCTAGGCTTGGAGGGATAAAATTGTCTAGCTGTTTGATTCCTTTCCTGCCAAGATTTCCAACACATTTTGTAGGTATTTTGGTCTTACCTTATCGTATTGTAATTCTAGTTCCAAATCTTAGAAACAACTTGATGCAAGTCATGCTGGGCATCTGACCCAAATAAGCAACCTACCTTGTGAGGAGGGAAACTGTGCCCTTGGCTTCTGGCTCTAAAGGAAACATCGTGTTTGACTTGGTCACCTAAAATTTGCTTGATTCAAGACATGATGGAAATCGTAAACATAACTGCTTTCTTCTTTCCACATATGTTGTTAGCTTACTCCAAAATAAATCTTCAAGAGGCCATATGATTACCCTTAGGTCATATGTGAATGGGATTCAGAGCATGATAACTTTTACAACTCAAGTGTATTCAAACTTTAAAAACTAACCCCACCCACCCCTCTCCCAAACAAAAAATTGCACTGTAAATAAGGCTTTTTTTCTTAATTTTGGAGTAAAACTTGCTGGCCATAGAATTGGTCCAGTACCTGTTACTCTAATTATACTGTTGTTATTGGTTTAACTTTCTATTATAAGATACAAAACAAAAATAGTGTTGACATTTACACAGAATACACTTTTGTTGGTCTGAGTTCAATTTTTGTTGATACTGGATTTTCTGTTTGTTATTATTGGACTAGATGATTTTCACAGGTCCCTTCCAACTCCTACTATTCTGTGATTCTGTGACTATTAGGATCCAGGCATTTCTTCACAACCTTATAAATGCAATTTCTTTTTTTCCAGATCTGTTTTCTTCTGTTTGCTGTTCTCTACATTGTTTCCTACTTCATTATCACAAGATACAAAAGGAAAGCAGGTAAGCATAGGCTTGTTAATATATTCAAAAATAATTTTGTTTTTCAAGTGAACTGATGATTCTTTTTTTCTTTGCCTCCACGAGGAAAGAGTTTGAATGAGAGTGGGTGGCTGTTACGAAGGTACAGTGGATGGCCCCAGTCAGTTCTTCTGTTGTGGCTCTGTGACAGACTAAATTTTAGTGGTTTTGAGAGAGAAGAAAAGGGGGAATTTCAAGTAGATGCTTCACCTACCTTGCCTTTAGATCTTGTTCCTCTTTCATGTCAGCTTTTACAGAATTAGTATCTTCAGGCTCTGTTCTAGCACCCAAGCCAAGTTTAAAGCTTTAGCTGGTGAAGTGAAAAAGGTTGCCAGTAATACAGAAGGGATGTAGCGGATTTCTTCTAAAAATCTTGCTTTGCTCAGGTACAGTTATTTTGGTGTTCTTAACCTGTTCCTTATGACCTCGCCACTGAAGTCTTCTTCTTTGAGACAATCCTCTATTTCTTTTTCCTTAGAAACATTGTCTGTCTGAAACTGGTCTGTAGGGACCCCTGTCACTTTCTTCTATATTTAGTCTAAAGACAAATAGCATAAAAATCTATAAAATGGCAGAATTTTTGACTCTTGACAGCTTATCTGGGACCTTGGTGCTCAGTGAGAGTCAGTCATGCTGGAGAAGCATTCTTGTGCATGATGATCTTGGCACTTTAAACTTTTGATGGAAACAGTTTGAGCTATAGTGACCTGTGTTATGGCAGAGCTGTTCTCATAGATGGATTCACATTTTAAAAAGTAAGCTCTTCAAGAAATTAAATACCTTAAAAAAACCAAACTGCATCTAAATACAGAGGAGAGTTAAATGAGTAAGATGGATACTGTCTTCTGATCCTGATATGTATTTTGGATACTACAAAGCTGCTACTGTTTGGAGATAAGTACAGGGCAAGGGAACTGGTTTGGTAAATACTATTGTATGTAAAGACACTTTTATTACCTTTTTGACAGGTTGATCTCATCAGGTAGTTGGAGGAACTGCTCTGCAGCTGTCCTGACTTTGTGAAAGCTTTGTGAGCGTTTACTTAGACAAATGTTGTAGCCTGCTAGGATCTTCCTGGTGAGACACACTTGGAGAGTTAGCACTTTGGAAATTCTTTCAGGACAAATTGTTGTTTGCTGTTTCTACAACAAGCTCTTTAGCCAAGATGATTCATAAGAGACCTTGACTTAGTCCCTCAAAGCAACATGAGATTCCCATCAAAAGCCAGGAAAAAAATAACACTGTCTACTTTCACAGAAGAATTTCAAAATAGCATGATGTTAGTGGCTACATGTTTTTCAACTGTGTGCATGACTTAAGAACTTAAAACACCTGGCTTGCTTTATTCTTAGATTTTTAAATTGAGTGACCTCTTGTGGAAGACCTGGGAGACTTAAAGGAAGAAAGCTGACTCTCAAATTATTTCAAATGCAGAAATACATACGTTTGTATACAGAAGTGTGTAGAGAAAGGTATAAAGTATAACTGAAGGATATATTAATGATTGACCTCTGTGTTAAATGTTGATAATACTTCAAAATGTTGGAATATTAACTGAGGAATAAGTGAACAAACATGGTGTAAGATGTGAAATACCAGAAGGAAGGCGATGGTAACTTAAATTCAAAACAAACAACAACAACTGTCCTTCCCCCTCTCCCCCAAATCCCTGGGAGTGCGAGGGAGAGGTGAGTAAGGGGAAGCAACTGAGTGGTCATCACTACTGTTCTGGGTATGCTTTCTTGTTCTAAAAATACATGAATACTGAAAGTGAAACATTTATTTAGGAATTTCTAGTAGTAGTTAGTATGGACCTTAAGACTTTCCTGTAGCTTGCCTGCTCTCTGCATGTTAAGAGAGGCCAGAAGAGACAGTTCCTAGCAGCAGCTGTGGTAGGACATCTGAAAGCTTGTTTGCTGTAGAGCCCTCTGGAAGATGTTTCTAAGAAGTTTTGATCTACAAATTTAAATAAAGTGAAATAACTTTGTCGTTACAATGATTGATTGAAAAGAGTTTAAGACTAACAAAAAAAAAATCATTTTTATAGGAGTGTTCTTAAAATACTGATGCTAATAAATTGCTTTAGTAATTCTGAATTTTTATGGTAAATATTTTATCCTGAAGAAAGATGATTTAAGTATTGAATATAACCTGCTGTAATTTAATTTTCAGATGAGCAAGAGGATGAAGATGCCATTGTTAACAGAATATCGTATGTATAGTTCTTTTTGGAAACTTTTTTCCTGAATATATTATGATGATAGGAATCTTGTATGCTTCCAAATAAGTAACAGTCCGTTTTAAATGTGACAACAAATAAATTGCTAGAGGACAGAGGGGAAAAAGATTTGATCACGTGGCACCTTGTATTATGACAAGAGACAAGACGGTTTGGTACAGGGCTTTTTTCACCTCTGGTTTTCCTGGTAGGCCTAAACTTGTTCACAATATTGCATGAGAACCTGATGTGAGATTCAGTGCAAGACCTGCACCTCTCTAAAATGTATGTTTCTATGGAAGGTAGATTAAGTTCCCACTGCACTTATGGAAGTCTGTCAAGGGAGGCAATGGATCCTGGGAAGAAAGTTGAGTAGTACTCACCCTGAAGTCGACATCTGTATTTGATAATCTCAAAAAAAAAGCCTTAAAAAAGCATAACAAACGGAAGACAAACACTTGCCAGACCTGCTGGCCTGCCAGCAACTATCTCTACTCTTTCTGTTCCTTTTTAAAGCTGGATATTAATATCTCTTATTTAAATATGTCTGAAGATTTACAGAACATCTATGAGCTGTTGCCCTCTCAGTTACATGATTTGCTAAACTATGTGGACTTGCTGCTTGCCTATTATGATGTTTTTAGCTCTTCCGTGGTGGTGCTGCCATCCTTTTGGAAGGGGAGCTCACTGAGTATTTTATTGATTTGTCTTGTACCCTGGGAAAGTGCTGAGTACATTGCAAGCTGTTCACTTTTAGTTGTGCATTTGTGACATGCTTGAAAGATGTGCAAGGATGACGTAAATTTTAGGTGTGCTTCTCCCAGTAGTGTCTGATACCACTATTTTTTATGAATTTGAAATGCTTATTTGCCACAAGATCTACTTCAGATCTAGAGAGAGAAAAAGGCATACTTTTAAATGCTACAAAAGCTCTTTGCTCTGAACTATAAGAGCATTTCTGATTGGACTTGACCTTAAAGGTTTTTTCCAACCAAATGATTCTATGGTTCTCCTCTGCTTTTAAGATGACAGTGAAAGCTCTTCTAACAGTAAAGGCTCTTTGGGATCAAATAATTTTCATAGCATCTGTGGTCTTAGCCTGGTTCTGAACTTTTCAGTGTTCAAAGAATAAACTTGTCTTGTTAACTGTTATTCCCTCTGAATCTGTTTTTTAGTTTAGCTCTAAAGTACAAGTATCAGTTGTAAGTACTGTGTTCTTCACGAGAAAACAGTGTAAGACAAGATTAGCACTTCCATCAGAGTAATAGCCTTTCATTGAAAGTGTTGCTATAAATACAAAATGCTTCATGTTCTTTAAGCCTAAGATCTCTTGTTCGTTATATGTTTGTGTTTTTTCCAAAAAGCAATAACTGTCAAACATGTGATATTTTTTTGCATAGCATAATTGTCAGGATTTGAGAGATGATTGGGGGGAGAAAACAAAGCCGAACTGCTGTTGCATCTTGAAAGGCTGTTGTGTGTTAAGTTTCACAATTCTGACCTACAATTCTTAACCATCATTAAAGAAAAGAAGAAAATACCTCAGAAATGAACAAAAAAACCGTACAAGAATATATTCTTAAAATAATATCAGTCACCCAGACTTGAGCCTGTAAATTAAGTGTTGTGTGAATGAGGGATAGATTTGTAGGCTGTTAAGGAAATGTAAGATCTCTGTAAGCAACTTAATGACATTCCTGTTGTAGAAATGATCTACCTAAGTTTATCCTTTTTTGTCATGAGGTTTGGAGAATTCTTTCTAATTTTATTCTAGCATTGGCTTAGTTCTGCAAGAATGATTTTGTTGGTCTTACCTTTTGAAGAGCACAGTTCTCTTCAATGCCACAAGGTGGCATTTGATATAAGTTGTATAGGGATCTGAAAAGAACAAGCTTAAAGATTTTAAATAATTCCAACAATTTCTCTGTATTGACTTTACAGCTATCAGAAAATCCCAAACTATGAGATTATACTAGAATAACTATTTTGTTAAAGAAAAGCAATATATTTTTAGTTTGGTGTTAAAATATTTATTTATAATTATACTCACTTTTTTAGACATTAAGAAGCTGCTCTGCTTTTGAAAATTGTAGTAATTTAGAAATGGAATTTTTTCTTATTCTGAGTATGTATGTGGGAAATGAAAACTAAAATAGAAGACTTATGAAAAGATATTCCATGAACTCAAATAATTTAATCTGTGTATGATATTAGGACTGAATGTATGTCAGTCCCAATAGAAGAATGGTGGTAAAAACTAATTGTTTCTACTGCATTCTGTAAACTACTTGGTATTTGAAATTTGCTTTTTGGAAGTGAAATATTGTGGAATACAGTTTTTCATGCCCTTTTGCAATGTAAGAATGTGTTCCCTTCAGACACTGATTAACAGGTAGGCTAACTACTTTTTTTCCCCTGTTCAGAGCATGTTGGTGGTAACAGTGGTGCATTTCTTTAAATTTCAGGCTGTTCTTGAGCACCTTCACTCTAGCAGTTTCAGCTGGTGCAGTCCTGCTTCTACCTTTCTCAATAATCAGCAATGAGATCCTGCTTTCTTTTCCGCAAAACTACTATATTCAGTGGTTAAATGGCTCACTAATTCATGGTTAGTACTCAGCACAATGTAATTAAAATGGATGTCTTCATTATATGTGCACAGATATGTTATTATTTTCAAACTAATAACACCGTTTTCATTTAAGATGCTAATCAACGTGTTAATATGTTATTGGCTAGTTGGTTTTACTGCTGTGTGATACATCACAAATGTCTATTTTAACTGCTCTGCTGGGTTTTTTTAAAGAATTATGCAGACTCAATGGAATTAAACCAAATTCAGTGCTTTGAATGCTAATGTAGAGTGAATGGTATTAGAAGCTAGCTTGAAAACGCACTGTTCAAACTTCTTCGTCATGTTTTAATGTAAAAGTTTTATGCCTATCTAAAAATAAAAAAAATGTTTTAAGAATCTTGCTAGCTATGGGCAGTTGGGATTAGGTAGTTAAATTCAACTGCTAGTGATTTATTTGTAAACAAGGAAAATTACAGAATATATTGTGTCTCTTTACCACTTAAAACTGGACTATTTCAAGGAAAACAAGATGCAAGAAAGGAATATTACTTGTACTTGCAGTGATGATGCCTTGATGTCTGGCAGCGGGAGTTTTGCATGCTTTCTGGTATTGGCTAAAATGCTTAGGACTATGACGTGTATAATGAATACTAATGTTTGAAAATAAGTTGGATACTTTTATGTGTCTAAGGGAAATAACTGGTGGAAAACAGGACATTCTTTAGTAGATTTGGCTGGAGAAAGCATATTGTATCTTTGCTATGTGAAACAATGTATTTAATCTGGAACAAATAATTTACAAGTTAACTGCGCTGCCCTTTTTCTGCTCTTATGAAGAGATAGTAATTGGGCTTTGGAGGATTTTTCTCTGAAAAACTTATTTTCTTTCCTAATGTCTAATAATAGTCACAAATAGCAAATTCAAGAATTCCAGATCCAATTTTTTTTTACAACAAATTAAATGTGGATAGGTGAAGACAGGAAATAATGCTTATTGTCTGTCATCTTTCTGAAGTGATCTGAATATTTTAGTGTTATCTGGACAGTAAAAGAAATAGGGTTTTTAAACCCTTGACTAAAGAGGAGCTGACTGTAGGTGTGGTGGTCAGTGACCCCTGACAGAGTAATGTAAGACTGGAGAAAAGTGCGGAAGGAAAAAGGAAGAATAAAGACATACATTTTAGGACAGTAGACTTTGTCCTCTTCAGGAATTGTGTATGTGGGACCTTACTGGGGAATGCTCTGAAGGCAAAGGAAGTCAGTGGAGATGCTTACTCTCAACCATAACCTTTGAGCATCATCATGTGAACCTCAGTGTGCCAGAAAATGAGCAGGTGTAGGAAGAGGTCGACTTGGCTTTATGGGGAACTCCTGAGCTCAAAACATAAAAGCAAGTGTACAGAAGGTAGAAGTAGGGATATACTGCCTATGAGAGGTGTAGAAATATCACCTGGGTTACATACACTGCTGTGAAATTAGGGAAGCCTGGGCACAGCTGAATTTGAAACTGGTGAGGAGTTTGCATAGAGCGAGCTTCTTCTCTGGGGTATGCAGTGAGAGGAACAAGCAGTGCTTGCAGGACATAAAGCAATAGTTCTTCACAGTGGGCCATGGCTAAACACTGAGAGAGGTTGTCCAGAGAGACTGGGACATCCAAATCCTTGGAAGTTTTCCAAAACTCAGCTGACTAAAGCCCTGAGCAACCTGATTGCACCTGCAGTTTAGGTGTTTAAAGCAGCAGATTAGACTACAGGACTTCAGAGATTCTTTCTAGTTGAGTTATTCTGTGATGTGTTTTGTCACTCATCATGGGGGATTGCTAATTTGGTATACCTCCTACTTGGAAGAAAACCTCCAGCTACTTTTCGTTTTTCACACAGATTTAGCTGCTCAGACAGATTTATATTCTTTGCTCCCAAATGTGAAAAAAAAAATAAAACTAATGGAAAATAATGTTTCATTCTGTATCTGAGTTGAGTTTGGAAAAACTACAATAAAATATTTCGGGGAGCAAAAATTATATAATAAATGATTCTGAAATTTCACTCTGTCAGTGTTGCTACATTACTTGAGTAAACTTTGTTTATTTAGAAATCTGTTGGAGAAAGCAGCTGTCGCATAGGAAGGCCTTTGAATTTTTCAGTGGCTGCCACCTTTTGATTTTAATGTAATAACCTTTTAAAAGTACCACTATGCATGCATGTTGTAATTTATATTTCATGAAGTCCAATAGTAATGGCTAGCAAGAAAGTAAATTCAGCATCTTGATATGTCCAAGTTTGACTGTATATTGTAAAGCTCATGCTAGGGGTAGACATGACTGAACTAAACCAAGATTTACCGGAGTCGATGTGAAGACTTCAGAAACATCAGTAGATTTTGGATCTGACCACAGGCTTCTGTTACTCCAACTTGACGAAATCGGTGTACGGTCTTTCAAAACGTTACCTTGGGGAAGGGCTCCCTCTTGTGGTATTCGCTATGTTTACACAATAGCATTTACTGCTCTGTACAAACCTATTCCATGTAATGCCATTCCTTCTTGAAGTTAGTTATGAAATAACTGGGCAAGTTTTAAGAGCTTGATAGTGCTATCACAAGCACTCAAGTTCAGAGAATGTTCATATCTCCATAACACTCTGTCTGGCATAGCCTTCATGTATGATTTGCTTACTGCTTTGCAATTGTTATCAAATGGGAAAATTTGTATTACTTTGAAACATTTCGTTTTGCTGGATTTATCCATTACAGATGTCATCTGAGGTAGTTGAATGTACCATTAAGGGTCTTTATACTGTAGATTGTTGCATTAGTTGTGGCATATAGAAAATATATGCTTCTGATTTTTGAAAACAGACAGCCTGTACCTGGATCCAGTAAACACTCTTACCTAATGCATGTTGGACTAAACCCAGAAATACTTCTGACAGCGAACTCTTCACTTGTGCTGTTGGTGGATACAGCCACCAGGTGGAAGTAAAACGTAATAAAACTGCCATGGATAAGGGTTGAAAAATTGCTGAGGGTCTACTCTGTTTGCCAAAGGCTGAGAGGTTTTCAATTTTTGTTTTATTAACTTGTTTTCTAGGGGATATTCTTAGATTGCTACAAATTTAAAAAAAAAAAAAAGGCCAGCACACTGCTTAAGGCTTTTATACACATTGATATCTGCAAGCCTCATTCAATTTTATGATGTAGTCAATGTAGTAAGGTAGAATTATTTTTCTCAGTCTACTTTAATTTGATTTCTGAACTATGAAATTAGGATAAGAAATACAGTAGGGGAGGAAGAGGGTCCTGTATGTTCCTTACTTTAAGGAAAGTGTATGTGTATATCAGCAGCAGTACAGCCCTGTCCTTACCTCTCATAACTTCACGTGCCTATTGTAGCCCTGTAATTTACTATTCTGTGAATGTGGTTGCTATCAGCTATTAATGTGTAAAGTTTTGGATTTTAACTTCTTAAAAATCATACCAGATGGGTACTATTCTCCCCTCCCTTAAAATGCTCTGTACATACTGTGCAGCAGTGTTTTACATTGTAGATATACATGTAATGGAGCTGCTGAAATTAGGACAACCAGGTATTCAGCTTCACATCAGGTAACCGAATGCACTGTCTTCAGTTAGGGAAGACCACTGAAATAAAACCTCCAAGCCGATGTAGAAGTATTTCTCTCTAACACTGGTGTCTTCATTTTCTGGGGGAAAAAAAGTTCACAGACTGCTTGAGTTAATGTACCTCTGTAAGGGCTGTTAATGACATTCTTGCTGATGTTGCTATGTGTGAATGTTCCTTGAATGGTAACAGGAGCTTCCTGGCTAAGCAAATTCAAAAGGAAAAATCCCCCTCTTTGTTCACTGGAGTTTAGCCACCTTTAGGCAGTCTGTTTTCTTTAGCAATTGAGTATTATATTTCACGCATCTTTTGGAATTTTCTTCTTTTGTTTTCTGTAGCTTATTTGGCTAAGTTTTGCTTCTTGGTGTTGGGTGCTATCAATTGCTGAAGAAGTAGATTTCTTGGCCTCTTTCCTCCTACCCCCCTTTTATTTCTCTTTGAAATTTAGTTTCATTTAAAGAAAAAAGGAAGTATATATGGTGAAGGCATTTTTAAGGGGTTGTAGGTGAAGATAACTGCTAACTGTTTTACATTTGAAACTAAATACAGGAATTTCTCTCAATAATGAATTCCCCAGACATGCAGTAAATGTCTTTCTTTACTTATTCTTTCCAAAATGGAAATTTTAAAGAAGAAAATGAACGAGCCTGTACATGACAAGAAAGAAGTAAACAAAGCTGTTAGTTCACATTTTCTTCTCATGGGAGATGTTGTTTTTTGGATTTCACGTTGTACACACTTGCACAGTTCTGCAGGGCTATACTGTATGTTTTGGGGAAGGTGGAGGGCTAAGCCTGTTTTTCTCAATTACAAAAGAAAAGCCGTGTTTTCAGGATGCAGAACATGTGACAGTAGTTAAACCCGTTAGCTACACTAGTGCTAAATTGCAGGTAAGATTCTCCTTTTATAAGAAAGAAACACTGCATCCTGCACAGCTTTTGATAGGGTGATGATGGGTTCATGTCTATGCACCAGAAACTGGTTGTTCAGGAAGCGTTCAGCTTAGAAAATCTTTAATAGAGAGTTCTCCCTTAATGGAGATCAGTTATCACTTCAGGTTGTTTTCTAAACCTTTTCTCTTCCTGCAGGTGACACATGTCTTACAGATGTCCTAGTTTTAGTCAATTGTTGATTTTTCACCTCGGTCACAGAACGGTTGAGGTTGGAAGGGACCTCTGGAAATCATCCAGTCTGACCCTTCTGTTCTAAGCAGGGTCAGAGAAGGCTGCTCAAGGCAGTGCCCGGTTGAGTTTTGAATATGTCAAAGGATGGAGATTGCAGAACCTCTCTGGACAGCCTGTTGCAGTGTTTGACTACACTCAGGGGGGAAAAGTCTTACATTCGAGTTGTTTTTATGTTTGTTTTCAATTTGTGCTTATTGCCTCTTCTCCATTCACTGGATACCACTGTGAAAAGTGAGACTTGCTATTTCTTTCCCTCTCCCTTATCAGATACTTACATACATTGATAATGTCCTCTCTTCAAGGCCATGCAATTCCGGCTTTCATAGCCTCTGCTTGTGTCGTGCAGTTGCCACAGTCCGTTAATCATCTCTGTGGTCCTTTTGGACTCGGTCCAGTATGGCCATGGAGGAGCCCACATCTGGATGCAGCACTCCAGATGTGTGCCGCCAGTGCTGAGCAGAGAGAAAGGATCACCTCAACCTGCTGGCAACACTTCTAATGGAGCCCAAGATGCTTTTGGCTTCCTCTGTTACAGGGGCACGCTGCTGGCTTGTGTCCAACTTGGTGTCTGACAGAACCTCAATGGCCTTCTCTGCCATTGCTGTGGATGCACGCTCTCTCATCATCCAAGTCATTAATGCAGATGTAAACCGCAGTACTGATGACCTGGGGTGCACCACTGGTGACTGGCTGCCAGCCTGACATTGTCCTGCTGGTCACAACCCTTTGAGCCTGGAAGCTCACCCAATTTTCAGTTTACCTCAGAGTCCACTTACCTAGGCCACAATTTGTTGATCAGTCTGAGGAGGTTATGGGACATGATGTTGAAAGCCTTACTGAAGCTGAGATAAAACACATCCACTGCTCTCCTCTTGTCTGCTGGTCCTGTCACCTCATCATTGAAAGCTGCTGTTGCTGTTACCATGATACCTTCTTTTAATTTGGAGGTGATGATGGCATTTGTGTATTGCTGATGTTAAAATCTATCATTTGTCTGAGTTTCTTTTGAAGGAAAAATATGGGAGGAAGTGAGTACACAGAACTGAATTTTGTGAGATTCACTGGTGGTAGTAAAATACCCAATGAGTATTTTTCAGCAATGACCTGTAAATAATTATATATTAATAAAAACCTGGCTTCTGTTAGCACTTCTATGTGTACTACATTTTTATATGTAAGTGTAATGTAAGGGAGGAAAATGTAACTTGTTTAACTTTTTAAGCTGAGCAACTTATGACGAACTTTTTTGTGTTTGTTGCAGGTTTATGGAATCTTGCTTCTCTTTTTTCAAATTTATGTTTGTTTGTGTTGATGCCCTTTGCCTTTTTCTTCCTGGAATCAGAAGGATTTGCTGGCTTAAAAAAGGTAGGAAAATACCGTTAAATACAGAGTAATTACAGTATATATTCAATTTTCAGCCCTTGTTGCTGATGAAACTGAAATTACAAATTTGGGAGGATTGGGCTCTGGGGTGTGTGAGTTTTGTGAATGTTTATGTACAGATGTGGACTCCTGCACAAGCGGGTGAAGTGAGTGTACAGTGTGTGGCTGTGAGTAAGCTTAAGGAGAAAAGAGTCCTTGAAAATCCATGTATGCTGAGATCAAGAAAATGACTTAACTCGTCTTTTTGTTTGTTTATTTATTTATAAAAGAATGTTTTTTGGTCAAGATTCTAGTTTTTGGAAAATTATTTTGTTGGGATCTTAAAAGAAGAGAAGGTTCAATAAATACACTAGAAGTAAAGTAACACGGGAAAGAAGTACAGTCTTATTACTAATGGGAAGGATGACCTAGAGAAAATAAGCTTGATTTATGAATTTTAAGGATTACAGACATCCCCAAAAAACATTCAAGTGTGGTCAGTACTACAAGAATAGATTAAAAAACTGTCTTAAATGTGTAGAGAATAACTACAAATATTCAACTAAGTTGAATGTATTCAAGTTGAGAGGGCTGAACATTTCAGTGAAGCATGGAATTTGGCAAAGCAATTTCTGAACCATAAGGTGGTAACTATTATATTAATATGTGAACTAAAGAAATATAATGAAACATTACTGTAATGGGAGGCACAGCAAAAGGAATTTCAAATCATAAATATCAGATATATTAGACTGGGATGACTGTCTGGGGACCAACTGTAGCACATTTTCATTAATCTTTATCATCCAAATGATTACACTTTTGTTTTTAATGATACTGTGCTTGAGGGAATTCCATGCCCTTTGGATGACAGTTATTAGAAAGCAAAGGATCTTAAAGTGGTCTGAAACCAGGAACATGAAATGCATTAAAGATGGATGCAAAATACTGTGAGTCATTGGTGGATTGCGCGTAACGTAAATCAGCAAGGGGATGATTGTAGTGGGAAGGAAAACATAACTCCTGGTCGCATTGACAGGAGTGTGGCATGGAGGCAATGAAGTTGCCATTTCTGTTCTTGGTGGAACTGGGGAAAGCTCAAGTCAAGTACTGCATCCAATTTGGGATTTTAAGGTTCATGTGGACACTTTAGAGAAAACAGAGGGCAGCAAAGAAAATAAGATGCTTAGAAAGTATGGCTTGAAGGAAAAATTTAATTCAGAGAGAATGATGTGAAGAAACAGATAATTATTTTATAGCTGAAGCTACTGGAAGGTTACAAAGACTGAGCAATGTAGCTGTGTCAGAAGGGATCTGTCAGACCAACCTGAAATGGTGTAATACCTGTATAGCCTGTTCTGAGCTGATTGATGCTACTGTGGTGGTACCTTGTATTGACCAAACTGAAGCTGTATCCAACTTCATCCAACATAAGTTTGGCTGACTGAGCTAATGGGTTCAACTTCAAAGGAGTTTGGAGATGGGCTGAGTTTTGTCCATACTACTGTGTTTAACTCTGCTTATCCAGCTTGTCTGGAAAAATCCCTTCTCCTCTTCTTCCTTCACTTCGGGTATCTAGAGGGCTAAGAAAACTTTCAGCAACTCAGTTTGTCCTTTCAGTTTTCAGGTGGAGGCCACTCCTGTTTCCTTTTGACTGCAAGTAGCTAGCCCCAGTTAATGTGTATCTTCTAAAAAAGAAGTTAATGAATTTTAATAGGGTTTGTGTCTGCTGCAAAACCAAGGATTTTCTCCATTGGTGTACCATGTATGGTACTGGTGGTGTGCTCTCTTGTTGGCTCCAATGTACGCTTTATGTATCCCAGCTGTGTTAAACTTGCACTTTATGCTATAACTATTAAAGTTTTATGTAACTTTTAAACTTACTATACTGGCCATCAATAAATCCCATTCAGGATAAATAGGATCACCATTGCATGTTTACATTTGGAAGTGTTTGTAACTCCAGTTGATATAGAACCATACTCTGCAGATATAGGGGAAAAAGATGATTGTCGGTGCTGTAGAGTATTTTTGTTTATTCATGAGCTAAATGAAATCAGATTTTAGTAGCAAAACTCATCTGTTGGGGCTGGGGGGCAACCCCAATTTTGGGTATGTTTTGTTACTTTGACTTTTCCTAGGTGTTTTTGGTACAGCCCAGAAGTCAAATGTGGTTACTAGTACAGGTACTCAAGTCTTCTGTCCGATGTCTGAATTATTTTACCAGCTTTAAGTGAGGCCTAAAGCTATTGGTTGAGATGTAGGAATTGTAGTCCATTTTTATAATGTTGTATTTGGGTGCTTTTCTTAGAAAATAAGTAGCAAATGTCACTTCTGGACTAAGTTGATAGTTAAAATTGAGTGTGCTGTTCTGTTCAAATTCTGTTGCGCATAAATGATTCTGCTTACAGTAAATAATTATTTTTTTTAAAGAGCTACAGCACATAACAGGGTGCTTGGAATCTGGAAAAAATCCTTAACTGAATTTAGGATTACATGTAAGCTTTTCAGTTCTAGAATCTATCAAGAGTATTTCCCATCTCTTTTAGCTTCCTTGGGTATTGGCACCTTGCTTATCTCTTCTCAGAGAAGATTTTGAGACCATGATTACCTTGTAGAATTCTGGTAATGTAACATATTATTTTGGTCTTGATTACACTTGTGCAAGTTCAAAAAAATTCTTATTTTTGTCATTTATTATGTCAGAATAATGCACCAGAGAGAGAAAACATCATTCAAATGCTATTACTGTTAACTGACAAAATCAGATTTTACTGATCTCAATTTGAAAGAACATTTAATACATTTGGCAAAACTTGCAGCATTTAAGAGCAATCTACTATAAATGTGAGGACATTCAGTAAGGAGGTTTGGCACAGGATATGTAATCTCAATTTTTTTTTTTGTCAGAGAATTGAATACAAGGAGGAGG
>NW_010190343.1:28809-55270 GCF_000695765.1 Mesitornis unicolor
AAAGCAGTGGATTATAGATACTCACCTAGCTCAAAACTCAGATAAAATGACTCACTGGAAGCTTTTATGCAAGTCATCCTGAATTTGTCATAGAATTGCCTTCATTACAGTGAATAAATAGGTCACTTGAAATTTAGGTGTGCACAATCAAGATACCTATTTGAAGGTGCTCGTATAAGAATTACATGTTGGATTTTAATGGAAATTCTGAAGATGAATTATTAAAAGAAATTCGGTTCTGAAATTGAATGAATTTTTTCATTTTTTAAAATGGATTTCTTTGTTCAGCTTAAATTGCAGCAGTAACGTTAGTCTTTATCAGGTATGATAAAACTGCCAAAGTTTTTAGTCGTCTGTTTGAGTGTTTTTACAGTATAATCTATTATAAGTTGATTTTATCCACTTACTGTGATATGAACTTTTTGCAAGCTATGGTATTTCACATAGCTCATAGGTTACTATTACGAGCTTTGTGTAACTTCTCCGTGTTCCTGTAAGGAAGTATTGCCCCCTTAACTGTTTAAGTTTCATGGATCTGAATGGGTTTGATTAACCATTTTCCAATTTACTATGGCTTTTTTTCCTGGTTGCTAGTATACTTTCTAAATGGCACATGGCCCCTCTTACAGACTCTCTTAGATTCCCCAGGGCAACAGTTTAAAACAACCAAGGACTTGCATATTGTGGAGAGGAGAGAAATACGGAAATTAGGCACTTGCCATGGACGGATGCAGTGTTGTACTGAAAATCAAGCTGATCTGCCTAGTTTTTAATTACAACCACTATGTTAATTCCAAAAGGGCATTTTGGGCCTAAGGGGGTAGACCATGCCCTTTTTAAAGACTTTAAGTGCTCTTTCTCGTGTAGTTTATTTCCATTTAATGGCAGTTGCAGACTTCTGTTATCAGAAAAATAATTATAAAAGTAATATAGTGTATAATATTGTTAGTGTATAATGTGTCTATGTATGTCTTTGTGCAGATATGTGTGCACACGTGTATTGTCGTGTACATATGTGAATTAGGTTTTTCAAGACTATCAAAGTAGTTGGAGTTCATTGTGGTTTATTACACCTTAGCTGGTGCTATTAACTGAGCTATTGGAGTACCTGAAGTAACTTTAATCTCCTGCATCAGTATTAAAAACATTGCATATCTTTCTGTATTCTTGTGTTCCTTTAGAAAGTCTGTGAATAAAGTTATGGTTCTTGTTTAGATCCTTTTTCAGTTCTTTGTCACTGGTGTTCTCAAATTCTGTAGTACAGTTACGAAACAAAGGTGTCAACCAAGTCTTTTAATGTCAGAATTAACCTCATTCTCTTCATAAAAGGAAAAACTGTGGTATTTGCAGTTGAGCATCTGTAGTTCACAGTGCTGATGTTTCCATGTTTGATAACAGACTGCACAGAAAATTGCGTGCTGCTGTGTGAAGGAGGCAAGCATTTTTGAGGAGATAATTGCTATAACTTTCCTTGACCTTAAAATATGCTTTCTCTTGATGTAACTTCAACTGAAATTTGTATTTGTTTGAAGCTGACAAAGATAAAGATGTTTAGGAGTAATTTCCTTGTAAGAAAATACAAATAGTGTAATTTACCCCCGTGAGAAACTGGAATAACTGGGTATTGCATAATCCTGAGTGTAGCATTTTAAAAAGGCTTTATGAAGTATTTTACCTTAATACTGATCTTTGAACTTGAAGTCATGGCATAAAGTTTAACATGAGCGACAGCAACATCCTGACCAATTATCCAAATTATCCAGACATCCCAAAATGTTCAGAACACAACACACAGAGTCTGTGGATTAAGAGGTTAACTCCTGGAACATCAAAAGAAGTGCATGATAATAAAAACAAATAGTAGAAAAATTTGAGGTAACTTCCTTGCTTAATTAATTAGGTAGACCAGGTGGAAGCGAAGAGGCCAGAGCTGGTGCTCAGAATGTCTATAAAGCTGAGCAACATGACAGCACAATGGAGGAGGAACAAAGATTTTTTTAATATACTTCTATCCTGTGTCACAGTTTGAAATTGTCCTGGTTTATGTCCCTTTTGGCAAACTTACATAAAAGTGACCCTGTACTGTATTTTATGACCAGATGACTTTTTTCCCAGTGGCTAATTTGTATCAGACCCCCATCTTAAAGAGACACAGAAATGAGTAGGAAGTCCAAGCCGGTTTGTCTCAATGAGCTTTCATTGCGTGCTTTCATTATTTTTGCTCGTTTTTGCCACTGATCATCCATAAATTGTTGGAAATGAGTGATTAAGGAAGTGCTGCTTAGTGTTAGTGGCACATGCACATTCTTGGTATGGTTTTTGTGGGTGAGAGGAAATCGCGTACTGCACAAACAAAAAGGAAAACTCCTGCTGGGAACCTTTCAAGGAAATTTAACTTGCATAATGTTTTGATCTTGGTGTTTATTACAGAAAATAAGAGTAATATTTCACCAGCTATTGTTATGTGTCAGCTAGTCTCTCCATCTGCTCGCCTTTCCTTGATATCCCTTCCCAAATTCTCAAAGGTTATTTTAATAAAAACACCACTTTAAAATGTAGCAGTTTATTCATCCGTTGAAGGCAGGTGAGATGGGTCACTATGCTGGAATTTATTGCATAGTGCTTGCTACTGTATCGAGATTTGGCTGTTGTGCCTGCAAAGTCCTGCCTGTGTTAGCAGTTACTGCTCAGTCCGTGCAAGTAAAACCTGGTGTGGGTTCCCTTCCAAATAGTGAGATACAACGGTTTCTGCTGTTAAAAGGCAGATTTCTTCCCTTCCTCTCTTTCATTGGAGTATGGCTTTTAAAAATGTGTTTTGTGAATAAAATTACTTCTTTGAGGAGGGAGTGAAATGTTGAAGCTTTGCAAAAAATACGGTTACTAGCATTTTTTTGAAACTGCTTTTTTTGCTGTAAAGCTGTTGTAGGCACTGGCTGCTCAGCAAGTTAACATCTTCCATCTCCTCAATATTTGAGTTGACTTGATACACTCTGTATTTATCAATAGCAATGATTTTTCCTAGTCATGTTACTGCATAATAAGACTGAACTAAGCTTAATTTTCTAATGTGTTGTGTTGCAGTGCATTGTGTTTGCAAGCTCTAGGTAACTAAACATAGTAATAAACACAAGTGAAAAGCAAATCTGCTGCTTTTTGCTTTATTGGTGGGTATGGACATTCTAATTTCTGTATTTTTTCCACATAGAAAAGCTATATTCCCCAGTTTCGCTGAGTGTACCACCTATAGGTGTAAAATACATTTTCATTATGTGATGAAGCCAACGTAGGAAGTGTATTCAAAGTTAATTCTGAAGTATTTACTTTTAGAAACTTCTTTGCTAATCTCAAGCAGTATTCAATTGAAAACAATTGTTCCTGTAATATCTAATTAAACCCAGTCACTTTTCTAAATTTTTCTTGATTTTTCTGGAAAAGTGATTGGGAGAGTGCAAGAGTCTTGGAGATTGTTTGGAGACAGCATTTGACCTCGTGTTTTATGCTTGCGTGTACCTCCGACTGCAATACCCACGGGCCACTGTGTGTAATGGCTCACCAAATAGTCTTGAGGTGCTCTGCTAACAGTGTATGTTTATTTGGCATTTAAGCTCATATTTATTTGTCTGTAAAATCATTCAGCATGAACTGAGACTTTAGTGCTCTGATCTCCATGAAATGTTTACTAGCATGTAACTGAATTATTGTACGCTATATTACAACCCATTTACTCGTTCCATTAGTAATACCAGAGGCAAAAGTTGTTTAATCAGTCACATCAAAGGCAGATGTTTGGTTTTGTATTTTTGACATAAGCTAACATCCTAAGTTCAGATACGAAATCCAGTTCTTTAGACTGGAGTAACTTAAAGTAACACCACTTATAGTTTATTAGACTTTTTTTGTTGTTTAGAAGCAGATCCTGATTATTCTGGGATTCTGATCTGGCAAGTGACTTGATCAGGGCTTTTTCTCCTCCTTATTAAAATCAAAGCATACTTAACTGACAGGTACGCAAACTCATAACATAATCTGTAAGATGGAAGGTGGATAGTTAAGGACTGTATTTAATGGTAAATCCTGCATTAAGAATGATGCTTATCTTGACTCTTCCTATGCTTCCTGCTTCTGCCGAAGTCTCAGAAATGGTGTGTACGCAGCTAAATGTAGAGTATGTTTATAATTTGTAATGTAGAGGATGAGCACATCTAATATTAAATTTGAGCTGACCTTATAAAATGGCTGGAAATGGAAGATGAGAAGGTTTAGCATACTGGTTTTCATGTCACATTAACAAGTGTCTACATTCAGCTCTGAAAACAAGTTAAAATACAGCTTTACATTAGGAAGTCTTTTATTTGCAGTTCTAAAGAGAAAAAAAATTTCTTACCGTACAGTAATATTTCAGCAAATTAATCTGAAAAGTTACGTGAGCCTATGGCCTGCTTTTGAGGACCTGTGATTGCAATATGTAACCATGCTGTAGATGAGTATGAGATGTAGAGACTTTTGTCTGTAGAAGTATTTCAGGGCTGCCTGTTTTTCTGTCCTTCCACAATGACTGTAAGACAAAGTTAAGTTAAAACATTAAGAACATGGAAAATTACTCCAGGAAGATCAAGAAGAGCTTGGGAACATTGGTTGCATTCATTTTTGTATTACAAAGCCTAGACTTCAGCATGCTTTTATTTGTGTCTGCATTTAGCCATTTAGAAACAAAAGCTGTGCAGGACAGGTAAATGACATGCACGTATTCTTCAGCTTAGGGCCACATCCCATTTCAGTGAGAGCAAGATGAAAAAAGTTCAGAAATTGGTGGCTAGGAGAGAGAAACTTGTGACAGTTGAGGAATAATGGCTTAATGCGAATTTATTTTTGTAGATATATGAAACATTTTATAATGTTTTATAAGACATCTTCTTTAACTCAGTTGAGGACATTATATGCAGAATCTGTCCTTTTAATTTTACCATAAGGAGATGTATGGTTTGTTCAATATATGTAACAGTTCTGTATCTGGGGCAGCTGAGGGGGAAGTGGATGTTGATTGTTGTGCACATTGGATCAAGATGTGATGAGATGTGATCTGTGCTCCGTTTCATTGAAGTAGTTAAATGTCAGTTGGTTGCTTCCATAAATTAGAGTCTACTTCTTTTAAAGAGGCCTCAGTATAAGTTACAAAAACTAGAGCAACAGGAGATAAGCTAATGGTAGGGTTTACTCGGCATAGCAGTTCTGCACTACCTGCCTCACCGTGACTTCATTAGCTGAGCAATGATTCAGCCTTTCTGCAGTAGTTTATAGGGTTGAGGTTGTAATTCGTTTTTTTACCAACTCTTTAGTGTACTTAGAAAAGCAGAATGTGTCAGGTTAATCTGTGTTTTTGCAACATTTTCATGTATTTGAGCTATGGAAATCAGATGAAACAAGGATTGTTAGTAATAGTGGGGTAAAAATACCGTGCAAAGAATATTCCAGACACACTTAGCGTCATTTCAGAATGTGGTTTTCTGACCCTTACTTCTCTAGCATATTGTGAGAAACTGTTAGATGACTGATGCATTATGAGTAGGTAGAGTCATCTGTAAAACGAATGAGCTTTAGAAGTCAGCACTGGAGCACTCGTTATCCTACCTCATCTGAGCCAGGAATCAAATGCATTGCTGAACTTTTGTGCTTTCCGCACTCCTACGTTGCTCTGAACTTGGACGTCCCCGCTGTATTTAGTGTGCTGGTGTCTTGTGCAATTTCCATGGTTCTTTGCCTAAAAGCTTTAACATGTAGCTGGAAGCCTGCAAATGGAATAAGATGGGATTGTTTTTCTCTGCTGCTCTCTTAGTGAATAAATTGAGTGTTTTTTATGTTAGTATTTATTTGTTGTTAGGATAACTTAGAGTTCTGCATGAGTAAAAATAGACATGCTCAATACTTCTACTACTTGTAAAGCTACCAATACTGAGTTTGAATCTCTTCATTTTATCATTGATGTAAACTGAAGCACTGGGTTCTAAAATACTTCCCCCCCCCAAGATACTTTTTTTTTCTTTGGCAGAAGTCAGTAGTTCTCAAATTTTGTTTGGCTGGAGCATTCTTAATGCCCTCTATAGACCCTTCTGTCTGTGGTAGATGCTAGCTATATATCTAAAAACCCTGAGATGTATTTCTTAATTTTTTAATTGTCAGTTTATAATAACATTCTTATAAATATTTCAGTGAAACTAGAAAATTTTACCGTGCGTTGGGAAGGAGTAAGTATTCACACATACAGGATTCCTGAAATGGCTGCGACTCAGGGGATCTAGAAGCATCCTCGCTTAGGCAGTGGAAAAAGGCAAATGCCTTTGGGAATTTGGCATGTCTGCATTAAAGGCTTCAAGAAAGCAATGTGAACACCTTTCTGACACAGTATTTGGGGTTTTTTATTAAATGGTAAGAAACATTAAAGAGATCTGCTGCTGGTTTTATTTGAACATTGTTATAGAAATGGCTGTTTTAGGCATGAGAAAGATTTTATTAAGTTTTGAATATTTTCACATTAGTCTGTTTTCAGTGTTCATTGACATCAAATAGTGATTTTTCAGGACAAGTAAAAACATTCTCTATTTTAAATCTTTATGCACTTTTGTTATTTTATATAAAAAATTAAAAAGTGCTTTACAGATTTAATAGAAATGTAATTTTAATTCACAGAAAGGACAAATGCCGTATCATTTAATATCGATAGCGACAAATTTTAATATAAATATTTTAATCCTAGAAAGGCATGAAACAATTTTCTAATAGGCTTCCTTTTATTAAATGAGGCTTTACTAGGTAAACACCACTTCTGATTCCCTAGGAACAATGTTTTTAGTAGTACTGATAACCAGCAATGTGATATTTAGACCTTTAGTCTGTATTATTTGATATTACTAGAAATATGCCACATTAGGGCTTAATCTATATTAAAAATTACTCTGAATTGACAGTGCAAGGAAGGAGCTCATGCATCTGTGGTCAGGATTCGTAAGGCAGCCAACAACTTTATTTACAAAAGAGGGGAGGAGGAAGGACCAATGAGTTTGTCTCCCATCCCTGGCTATTGTTATTGTTGTCATGATGATGTTATTTTATTATTGTATTTTGGTGTAGCTTTTTGAAGGATTTCCCAGCTTATTAAAGAGAACTTCTATCAGTCTGGTGCTCTGGTCAATTCCTAGAATTGTGCTTTCTTCTTGATCTTGTTCACCCTTGTAGGGGTTAGTAACATCCAAAAAAGCTTTGTGTTTCTTTTTATTTTAGAACTTTAATAATGACCTGCGTGCTGTTAGATGTCATTTGCTCTTGGGAACTGTCTTCCTGGTTTCTGCCTGCCAGAAGCACAATCACAAATTCCAAGTCTTTCTTTATACTTTTGCATTACTTATCTTAATCCTCTGCCAAGCTACGAAAAAGTTGGAAAATATCTATTTATCTTCCTATTGCTCCGATCTAGCAGGAAAGATTTGCTGATCCAAAAGTAAATGATTAGAGGAGTCTCGGAGTGTCAGAAATCCCACAGCTCCCATGTTGTTGTTGCAGGTGGCTTTGGAAAGTCTGGGAAACTTGGTAGGTAGAGGGAGTGGAGCATCTGAGAGCTCGTTAGTGAGGGCTGGGCTAATGAACAGAACAACAGAGGGTGACGCATGGGGAAAGGGGTAGTGTTGGGGCAGTCGTCACGTTACTATGTGTCCTTTCATTTCTTCCTTCCTTTCTCCCCAGAAAGTTTGGGGTGTATGCTTTTACTGTAGTGTCAATAGAGCTGCATCTGTCCTTTTTAATAAAAGCGTAGCCATAATCCTGTTGGGTTATTTTGCTGGGTTTTTTGGTTTTATTTTTCTCTCCCCCCCCCAATAGTTTCTTTCTGCAAAGGAGGGAAGGGCAGGCTGCAGCAGGGTGGTCACATACGTCTGACAGCTGTGGGCTGTAATGATTTTTGTGTTTGCATTTTCTTTGATATTCTGTCTAGCTTTTCCTTATTTTAAGAAAGGGGTATGTCTTCTGATACAAAATATGGAGGGAATGTTTTCCTGATACATTATTTTTGTTGAATTTGCAAGAATGAGACCTAGATGTGGAGGAGCCAGGTGTGTGCTCTTTCCTTAAGTAATTGGAATTCATGTATTTGAAACAACGCCTTAACTACTGGGCAATAAATGAATTTCATGTTATCATTCTCACTAGAGTCTGTCTTGTCTTGGATAATTACATAGATATTAGGAAAAGTGAGAACTGTTTTTATCTCAGTTGTGAGGATGCAAGTCTGCAGAGAGTCCATCTTGGTTCTTGGGTTATTTCAGTGAGTTATTTGCATGCAGTGATTTCAACAGGAAAACTTGACAGATATGGACCCCAAAATACACTTTGGTGGTTTGGATACTCTGCTGGAGTAGAGTACACTGGAGAAGAGGGCAGAATTTTCTTTGGCAAAGGAGTCTCTCCAGTGGGTGTGCTGCATCCTGGATAGATGTCCTCTTCACCAGTCTACTAAATAAAGACATCTTTGTTTTGACCTCTGTTTGGGCGGTTTTGGTCTTTCATTTCCAACTTGGCAGGCATAGCTCTAATGCTTATTGGTACACGTCTTTAGCCAATACCCAACTAATTAATCGTGATTTTTTTCTATCAAGTTCCTTTAACTTATGTTTTCTTTTTCTCTCTCCAGTTTTTAGTTTCTCTTTGAAATTTTTTTACTTAAACTGTTAAATGGTTTCAGCTGCCTCCTCTTGCTCTGTTGACAGAATGGTAACCGCTGTGAAGTAATTTGGGAAAACATGCTAACATGAAAATCAGCTGAAAGTCGCTGGGAATGTGTTGTGACTGTGGATTTATGGTATTGTGAGGAAAATAAATATAAAATTGAAAATACACTTTCTGTGTTGTGATGAAAAGTGTTCATTTTAATCTTCAAATTCCTACAGGCTGGAAAGGTTCTGTGAGAAGACACAGTCAGCACTGGTTACAGTCTGAGGTCTTTGGTTCTTCCATGGGCAAGGGACCTTTTCCTGAATGCTTGAATCTGATGCATGAGTATATTGTTTCTTGATTGTTTTTAGCTCGCTCTGAGGGTTCTGAGTCCTTGGATTCCACATTTTTAAAATGAGCTGAGCTTTCATAAAACTGCAGCTCCTGTTTTTGGCTCAGTAATTTGTGGTGGTCTCATAAGGTAATGAACCCTTGACTAAATATCAGTGTGCTAAATCTAGTGTGTGTTTCTGTGTTACCTGGTAGAAAATGAGTCTCATTTATTTAAAAAAAAGTTTCTGCACAGTCTTGCATAGGTCAGAACCAATATTGCTCCATGTATGGCTTCTAACCATAGAAATGGTTAGAATGCTTAAAGCTAAAAGCTTCATTAATGATTACAAACCAATAAAAAGAGTTATTGTGCTAAAAATGTAATTGATGTTACTGTGTAGCATCTCCAACCCCATACCTGCTGTAATTCTCATTCTTTTTCAGTGCCTCCATTTATTTTCCGCGGATGTTAGCATGCATGTTTGTTGCAGTCAGCCTCTCACTGAGCAAATCTTAAGGTTACCAAGAGTCCTTTTTGTCACTTGAAAACAAAGGGCTTTATGTGCACTTTAAATGTGCTATGATTGCAGAAATGTTTCCCAGGCTTTCTCTGTGGGTCAGGGCATGGTGTAAAAAGTAATGTTTACCTACCTTGCAAGGGGTCAAGATGTCCAAGCAGAACTGTGTTCAAATATTCAGCACCATAGAAACTTTGTTGGGACTCTCTGGTTTTGTGTGTAAGGTTGTAATTTTTACTTCATTGATAACAGGTTTTTTATTATGTTTTTCTGAACAATTTGCAACCAAACTAAAATGTAGAATTAACTGGAATTAAGAAAAGTCATAGCATGTTGTACAGTGGTGATGTAGTTCCAAAAATGTAAATCTTGTGGTTTTTTCATTAAAATCACTATAGCAAAGTAATGTTCCTTTTTCTTGAGGTAGGGGTGGGGCTGTAGCTCTCTGATTTTACCAGGAGTTTTGCCTGTTACGAGAAGAGAAAATAATGTGCTGCAAGTTTTTGCTACTCTCATCAGTGATAAAACACAGGAACTCTTGGTGGGTGTTACCTGTACATATACATTGAAATCCTTGTTGCATTAGAAAGCATTAAAAATTATGCTTAAGTTGCTGGAAAATAATATTTGTGTTCCTAATCACAACTGGCACAGCAAAAATTGGCAAAAATGGGTCGATTACTTTCATTTATGTAATCATTCTTTCTCGAAAAATAACTTGAGTTTCTGGCACAGGGTTGTGTCCCTGCGTGGAAGATCACTGTGTCTTCCACAGTGCGCTTCCTGGATATAAGGTGCGTGTTTGACCTTAGCTTTGCAAGAATGGCAGTCGTCAGATATTTCCTTTTAAGCCTTTCTTGATTTTGCATGTGGCTCTTAATGGAGAGAGGAGCAGTCAGGAGGTATTGCCTGTGCACAGATCCCTGTGCTAACTAACTGCTGGTTATGCAAAACTCCTGAAACCTTGTGGACAACCAATGTGCAGAGCAAGGTCTTCACTTGCTTCCTGTGCTAGCTTAATGGCAAAACATTTTATATTGTTACTTTTATGTAATTTAAAATGGAATTTCAAGTGAGACAAAAACCCCAACACTTCTTACTATTTCCATTACCAAGAAATCTCTCTCTTCCTTCTTGGAAAGCTGTAAGAAACTATCACCAAACATATGTTCTTTCATAAAGTAAAAACCAGCTTCTAGGTGTTATGTGCAAACACACGTAGTGGGAAAAGTCTTAATGTGTTGTAACTGGCATAATGGTCATCTTGCTGAACTTAAATGTACTGGGGAGGAGAAGTGGTTTTCTTATAATTACACTTTTTGACTTCCCTGTAGGACATCTCCATCATTCCTTCAGGATTGTTGTTGCCATTTGTACTTCATTGGACTTTTCAGCTGAATAATTACCTTTTCTTTGGCAATGTGCTGGTTTTTAGTATGTTTTGATATTTAGTATCCAGGATGACTTACCTATGTCAGGAAAGGACAGGAGTAACATAACAAGAAAGAAATATGGTAAGATTTTGGTGATGTTTTCCAGATTTGCACCTAAAAATTTGTCGGAACATTTTTGGGATAATTAAAACCGTTCTTGCTAAAATGGATCTTTTCTGGAAACATGAACCCTTAGGCCTGCTGCTTCAGGCAGTGTGCATAGCTCAGGATTAAGCAATATAAAAACTTCTGAATGTCTCAGCAATTTAATTTTAAAGAAGCAGAAGTCAGATGTCTTCAAGGATGTACAAACAACAAGATCCTTAGAATGTGTTTGTAGGACAGCTTTTATTTGTACGCATCCCTGAGAGCTTCACATGCTCTTTTTTTCACCTTTTATTTTGTTTTTGGTTTTTTTCTCCCTCATCAGTGTACAGAGAAGATGACAGATATTACTGGGCTTCTGGCAAATTCCAGGCTGCTGGAATTGATGTGTTAAACATCTTTCCTTTAACAAATATTTCACTTGATTAGGCGCTCACATTAAAGAACTGGGTGGATTTTGAAAATGAGAGTAAAAATCTAGGTGAGCTGCTGAGTCTAGGCTGCAAAACATTGGCATTGAAAATGTAAAAAAAAAAAGTGGTAGGGTTAGAGGGTGTAATCTACCAGTCTTTTCCCCCCAATTTTCTTGGTACACAGTTTAATTGTAATTTCTGTCTTTAATTGTAATTTCTATCAGATTAGCTTCCTAAAGTTTTTGTTGACTGTATTGTTTTTTTAATCTTCCACAAGAGACTCCTTTTGTGCCAAGTTGGGCTGTGTGATGCCAAGTTTCTGCTTCCTTGGCAGTAGGGAACCAGAGAGGTAATTGGATTTCAGAAATGTCTTGTTTTATGGATAATCCGAAACTCATCTGAGGAAATTGCAAGGTCTTAGATGTCTTTTGTTTTCCTGTTTAGCGGTTACCAAAGATTGTTTTATGTGCTTGACAATGACAGTTGATGTTTTGTCCTAGATATCTTCATGGAAAAAGACTTTTTAAAATTGGGCTACTAAAACTAAAGTTACTGTCCAGCAAGAGCAGGGCCACCTTCCTTCAAACTGGGGATGGCCCTAACAGTGAGTCCATCTAGGGGACACCACTTCTCTCCTTTTTGGACCTATAGAGAAACTTACATGTGAATTGAAGACCAAACATCAGGTTCTTCCCAACGCTTCTTTTACCTTGTGTTAATGCTGTCTCTTTCTCTTTTGCTCTGTTTCACTTCCTGTTCAACTTTCTCCTTCTTAAAGTTTTATAGCCTGCCTTCTTCTCTGTATATCCCTGAGCAACACCAACACCCACAAAAGTGAGGATGAGCCATTTCTCTATAATAAAAACATTTCTATTCATGTCATCCTTGTCTTTTGAGATCTTTGGGGAGTGTTTGAAGAAGGAACTGTGGTCTACATTGCTTCATCCATTTTCTTTGAGGACTGTGTGTCCTGGTTTACAGATTCAGATTTTCTTATCTTTTTGACTGGGAAATAATCTGTCTAATCCCAGGCTTTATTTTAGACAAGACTTTTTAAAAAGGAATGTATTTTTTTTCTAGGTCCTCCTACTTCCCTTATTTATTTTCCATTCCTCTCTACACAGAACTGTAAGCTGAAATCTCAGCAATATTCTTAGTATATGGCAGTGGAAGTATGAGAAACCACCACCTTAACGTGTATTTCCATTCCCCATTTAATTTTATGACTTTAAGCTCAATTACATTTTATTTAGTTTGTGGTTTTTCTTTTTGAGATCTGGTATTTGTAGCACTGTAAAAAAGATTTTAAAATCTTGGTGTGGTGTGGGTTGGGGTTTTTTTTTTTTTTTGTTACCTCTCCAACTTAACCAGCATCCCAGCAATAATTGGGCAAGAGAAAGTAAAGGAATTACTGCAGGGGTCAGCTTGTCTTACTGAAAATAAAGCAAGTGCATTGCCTGAGTTCACTCTTCTCTTTTAAAATTGGCTTATCACCGCATTTAAAAACAACACAATTTAGCCTGGGGTGTAGAACAATGTTTTTATTAACTTCTAAAGGCTGTGTTTGTGTTCATCTTATAAGTCTGCAGCATGGGAGCATTATTTAAGGCTGTGTTAATGCTGTTACTGAAATCTGAGTTGGATATTTTAATTAAGAGTAGTGCCAAGGTTGTTCTCCTTATACCCCCCTCAATAAGCTGTATAGACATTTATAATTTGTTTCATTTATAAATTGTTTCAGTCTGCATCGTACATTTGAATTCTTCCTTAAATACTAGAACATAGGATAGGTGCAAACCAGTCTTTTTTCCTCGCTATGTCAGTATCCTGGAGGTGTCCTTCTCGTGCGTTACTGTGCAATCCATGCGTAGTTTGGAGATTAATAAATCCCTTCTCCCTTAAAGCAGGTTAAATTGCAAGTAGAATTGCATTAAAATAATGCAATGAACTTAATTGTGGTGTATGCATTCTGTTCATAATGAAGGACACCTTAAGAATGAAGTATTTGTTATCAAATGCAGGTTTGAAAGCTGAGATCTAGAACAGCTTTCTGAAAAACCTGATGCAAGCTGGTTGGTTTTATAGTGCTTACTTTCCTTGTTCTTACTGTCAGAACCATTAGGAAAAGAAGACGAGGTGAAGACTTGGTCACCTTGGTTTTCCTTCTTGAATACAGTATGGAAAGTTAAAAATAGAAAGTGTTTTCCCATTTCTTTCACAGACAGTTCAGTTTCCATAGGAATGTTAAGCAGTGATCATAGGAGCTCATGAGGGGATTTCTCCTGATAAAACAAACTGGAAAACTGATGTGAAAGGTGACTCTTCTTCCTTCACCTGCCCCTGTATGTGTGCATACACACACGTGTGCACACACTTAACTTGCTGCATTTGTGTGGTGAAGGTTTCCTTTGTTGCCAGTTGCATGCTAATGATGAGGAATCCAAGAGCTCTTCCAACTGCTTCAAATGCAGTCACTTTTTTGACACAAAGGTTTGGGGCTATATGGCTGTTTTCCCTGCTTGGAATGCTAATTCAGAGTAGTCCTATGTACCTACACTACATGTTTTATGTATTCTACTCACTTGTGAATTACAGAACTAAGACTCTCAAGACAGATATGATTGTGTAGACTGAACATGAGCAATATATTTACTCTTACAAGCTGATTTGAAAACTCCTATTTTAGATGTGTTTGTTGTTGTTTTTGAAGATGGCAGACTCTAATGTTCCTTTTCACATAAAAAAATGTGAGGAGTAAATGAATTTAGAAAGTGCAACAAGTATTATGTGAAATAGAAGTGGCAATATCTTCTGTGCCATGAAGGTGTACTGTGACAACTGGTTCATCTAAGAAATCTGAGTAATATAATGAGACTATGGGAGAGAAGTGAAGTGACTCAAAGGAAAAATGTTAAGCCAAAAACAGAATACCAGTGAAGAGGTTTTTGCTGAGGAAAAATCTATTCAGCATTGAATTTCAAGCTTTATTTGCATAGTTGTGCTTTCATTGAAATAAAATGAAATGTTGCTTGTATTTACCCTTTTTTTAATCTCTGTTCTCAAAGTCAGGAGTACAGATTTTTGTCCAGCAAAATTAAATTAGTGATGTTACTAATGATAATGTTCAAGTTTTAAATTTCTCAGCTGGACAAACAAAACTACCTTCAGCAACAATAAGTAGCATTAAGGGTGTGTATGGCTCACTTCCTACTTATTATCTTACTCTGAGGGTGGCTGAGCACTGGCACAGGTTGCCCAGGGTGGTTGTGGAGTCTCCAGCCTTGGAGGCACTCAAAAGCTGCCTGGACATGGTCCTAGGCAGCCAACTCCAGTTCGCCCTGCTTGAGTCATGGGAGTTTGGACCCGAAGACCTCCAGAGATCCCTGCCAACCTCAGCTGATGATGATTCTGGGTTTCTCCAATAATTTCCTGTGTATGTGTGTATGTGGGGGATAACTCTGTACCTTTCCTTCCTTACAAATAGCAGGTATTTGGCAGGTACACTAATGTGTGTAAGTATGAACTAATGGGCCTGGATCATTAATGTTTTAATAGGGCACACTCTTATGGGTGCCTAATTGAGATTAAGTATTTACCTATATGCTTTAAGCATCTTAATTCTTTTTTTATCCTAGACTTTCACCAGCTATTCATTAGTGCCTATGACAGAATGTTTCTATCTAGTCATTTCACTGAAGTTCTTCAAAATATTGCTATTTGAATATTTTTAAATGGTCATCAGTTTGTGGATCCTATTGTGTGTTTGTGCAGTGTGCTGTAGAAATTGTTCTGCCCTTGGAGTGAACTTTCAGTTGAGCTTTTCAATGCATACTTTTGAGACTGCCGTGTTGTCGATATATCACATAAGTGCAGAGATGCGTGTAACTAGTGAGAACAGAAGAAGATTCTCAGAAAATTGAAGCAATCAAAGGTTATTCAAACTCACATAGGAACTAAAAAAGGAGGAAGGCTTGTTAGGCAGCTAACTGGCTTTTTCTAGAGTTTTGACCAAAAGGACCATTGCCACAAAGCAGCGGTTACATCAGAGTAGTTGCTGTGGTCATCTCTCTTTTTTTGAGAGAGATTTATGTTGTCCTATTTTTAGCTGTCTTCAGAGAACACTTGCAGTAAAACTGTTATTTACAGATGACTATTTCCATCACAGTGTATTTCTTATTTATCTCTTGATAATTACGGTGCTCCCTCCAACGGAGGAGGATTTGGTGTTTGGGTTGCCATGTAAAAGGAAATATTTTCCACGTTTCCCCAGAAGAGTCTGTTGCTATTGAAACTTGAAGTCAGAGGCTGAGATTTGCGCATGTGTGTCATAGTAGGGAAATCAGGAATCCACTTTCTGTGGCTCAAGCTTTCAGAAATCCAGAAAGTAGCTTTGTATTTTCCTCTGCCTAGGAGAGCAAAGGGAGTCTTCAAGGTTTTTGGAGAGCTTGGAGCAGATCTGTGCGTGCATCCCCGAATGTTTTGGGTTTTCTACTAATCCTGTGACTTTCTTCTTTGTAAAGTAAAGGCTCTGTACTGATGATTGGTACTTAGACTGTAATCTGTTTGTTTCTTGGTAACTTACTGCTCAGGTTCAGAACTTAAGTATTAAACATATGGCTATTTAATCTTCAAGTACGTATATTTGGCTCAGGTGCTCACCTTCAAAATAATTCACGGAAGACTGAAAGTTAGCTTCTGAGCACTACAAAAATAACATTTTAATAACTTCTAACCTCGAAGCCGCTTCTATTATACACAAAATAATTCTAAGAGTAAATCCATATTCTGTCCATGCTGCCTTTATTTTGAAATCTGGTGTTTGAGAGCCTTTATTGAGTTGGACTTTATCTGCCCACTTAAGCCTTAAGGGGAATTTTGTGAATGTCTCTTTTCGTCTGTTTTTTCTTTCTTGCTACCTTACCTGGCCTGCAGAGACCGGTGGCAGAGAGGAATCAGTGCTCATGGTCAGGATGCCTGAGGCCCTCATTCATGGCTGGATGCAGTGGTTATGTAGGGAGCGTGATTTTCAGAGTGAATACCATGTAAAGATTGCCCTCTTATGTTAAGCAGTGAGGGAAGAGATGATAAAAATAGACAAATGATAAAGTAAAACTTTCTGCTTTAACTGTAAAGTATACTTTTTAGTGGAATACACCCAAGTTGGGGTGAAACTGTGTGAGAAACAAGAGATGGGATTTGCTTGTGGAGATGTGTACTGGCAAATGAAGTAAAATAAAAGTACAATGGATCAGTGAACAGCAGTCTGATGGTCCCTTAATGGCAAGGTTGTCTGAAGAAAGTGTCCCAATAGCTCTATTGTTTGAAATTATTAAAATTAATGTTAAAAACACAAATTTAAAAAACAACTTGATTTTGTGTATTATTTGATATATTTACATTTGCAAATCTAACACTCCACCATTAGAGCATTGTTACATTTTTAGACTCCAGAGCAAATGCTGTTATATATAACCTTGTAGCCCTGTGATTTGTGTGTGTTGTAAGCAAGATGTAGGTGTTTCAGTGCGGAGCGTGCAAAGATGGGAGGTCATGGATGCAGCTGCAGCAGCAGCAGCGTGGGCAGCCCAAGAGCAAGCATTACTCCAAGCGTACGCTTGAGGGCTCTGAAGACTGTGAGGAGCAGTGCAGAAGCAATTGCAGCTGAAGAATGTATTTTAACTAAAGTGGTGCATTGTACCTGTGCAGGGTTTAATGCTTGCTGGGCTATTTGGCTATTTGCCATAATTGGCTTTCCATTCCCTTGATTGGAATCATAGATAAAAATTTGCTAATCCACTTTCTTTGCTGAAGGTATTAGAAAAGTAATCCATCTCTTAAAAATGCTTGAGCAAAATCGTATGGTATAAAGAATACTTTATGGAATAATGAGATTAATGAGAACTGTAAGACATACGCAGTTTAAAACATTTTTCAATGGTTTTAAGGGGAAAGTCGCAATCTGGGCACTATAAAGCCCTAAGCACTTCCTTTTATTATGCACCGCCTTTTAAATGTGCATTACATGTTATGCTTTTGTCTACATGGTAAAATGTGACGATATATTTAGAAAGAAGGAACTACAATTAATTTGTATTTTTCTTATGTTTGAAAATATCTGACTCAAAGTTCTTGACTGTGTTGTTTCCTCCCTCTTCTCTTGTCTGCCCACAGGGCATCAGAGCACGCATTTTGGAAACCCTTGTAATGCTTATTCTGCTTGCACTGCTTATCCTTGGAATCGTATGGGTGGCTTCAGCACTCATAGACAATGATGCTGCCAGTATGGAATCTCTGTATGGTATGGAATTTGAGAAACTACCACACTAGTTTCGTTTTAATTATGGAAATGGATGCTTTCAATTAAATGTATTTCTAGTAAATGCTATGTGAGTATTGCACAGGTTGTGAAGAAGCTGCCTTAATTTAGTCAATACTGTTTTTTCCTTTAAATCCACTTTCAGCATGCCAAGAAGTTCCATGCTCGTGTGGATGCGGTGTGTGTTAAGAGCAAGTGACTTAAGTGGGATGGAAGTAAAAGC
Organism: Mesitornis unicolor; assembly: GCF_000695765.1. Classification (NCBI taxonomy): domain Eukaryota; kingdom Metazoa; phylum Chordata; class Aves; order Mesitornithiformes; family Mesitornithidae; genus Mesitornis; species Mesitornis unicolor. The sequence goes on from NW_010190343.1 coordinate 46,848, forward strand.
TGAAGATATTTTTCAAGCTAAAGTACTTGGGGATTTACTCGCCTGAAGGATTGTTTATGAGTAATTCTTAGTTTATACTTGAAAATACAGTTGTTTAATCCTGAACGCTTAGGAAAAGAAGTTAATTCAGTTGTGTTTGTGACATAAATAGCCTATTTGTAATGAACTAGGGCTGTACCCAGTATTTTTTTCCTTTACAGACCTCTGGGAATTCTACCTCCCATATTTATATTCCTGTATATCACTGATGGGATGCTTGCTACTTCTGTGTAAGTATTTTCCTTATTATTCCAAGAGATGAGTGATTTTATTTATTTTTTTAACAGATGAAAGGAAAATTAAGATTGTGGAAGTGAAGAGTGTGAAAAATGGGGGCTTTTTTGGTGGTGGCTTTTGGTTTGGGTTTTTATTTTTCATTCATATGTTTAAATTTCACTGTGAATTTGTTAGGTTTGGGTTCTGAAGTTTGTGAACCAGTGCTACCTTACATTTTCAGATTTTTGAGAAACTCCACACCTCACCCAAAATAATTTCAATTTTTAACTGGTTAAAGCAGGCATTTGAAAAATAGGGACTCCTTTCTGCAAAGAAAAGCACAATTTTTAAATGAAGTGTTTGTAGGAGGTCAGTAGTATGGAGAGAGTTACTTTGTAACACTTAGTTTGCCCTATATTCAGTAGACTATCCGTCTTCCTTTTTTAACTGGAAGTGTTTTTGTATAGACAGAAGTTGCAACACAGTGCAATTAGCTTTCATAACCACACAACTGATATCTGGCCAGTCTGGAGGTCAGTTACAGGATTGCATATAAAACAAATGCAGTTAAAAATCAGGCTTGTACCAACTGGTTCCAGCCAGAGTTCAGTCACCCATGTTTAGGGGAATAAGAAAGATGATAGAAGGCTCCAAATCCCACTTACAATTTCTAGAAAATTGCTGAGAGGGGTATAGAACATCTGCTTTTCTAGATTATCATAGTTCTGTCTGTTCTCCAGGCTTTATGGGCTAGCTGTGTAATGATCTCTTGACCTTACAGCGATACCTGTGCTGATCTATTAAATGTGCCTGAGATGTTCTCTAGTGCTGTGGTATTCCATCCATGATGCTGCATTTTTCAGAAGGTGGCTCATGGTGGTGGTTTCTGGTCTGCGTGAACTCCAAAACCGCACCTGGGAATTGCTTGGAAAGGTGTGAACTGGCCCAGGGCACATCACGCCAGGGATATTTCTAGCAATTGACTGGTGTTGACAATCAAGTCTTAATGCCCACAGATGTATCCTGGCACTGCTGAATTTACTCGTGTAGACACAGCCTCTGGTGCCACACGGTTTGCATAAATAATTGAGCAAGTTAAAGATAGCTGATTGTGTGGTGTTCCCTGTTGACGAAAAATTCACAGTTATGCTGTTGAAGGGTAGAGATGCTTGTCTTGTTCAGAATTCATGGTAGTAATATGTTTTAAAGTCCATATTGCTCTTGCAGTTCTCTTCAAAATCATACTTGGTTATTTGCAGAATAGCACATTGAACATCCAAATAAGAATCAGTCTTTGACTTACAAATGACTGTTTTGCATAATCTTTCTTCCCCTGCAGTATGCACGCCAGTGGGACTGTCGCGGATGTTTACAGTAATGGGTCAGTTGCTGGTGAAGCCAACAGTAAGTGTTACACAAACTGTCCTCATGTGCTATCTCTTAGAAGGTAGAATGGCATTTGGGTACTGGCTTTTAGAGTGCTTACAATTCCACATAATTCTCTCTTAAGTTCATCAGTTTCTGTAGTCAATATTTATGTACTTGTTTAAAACTTTTAGTATACCACAGAACTCTTTCTTCCACAGAAAAAGGTTTTTTTAATACTATAGACTTTCTCTAACTTTCCAATTGAAATAACTGCTACTAGTGTTAATATTTATCGCCAGTATTACCTGTTATGTCCTATATTGCTTATTATGTTTTGCAAATGCCTGGAAAGTGTGGGCTTGTTCTGAGTTCAGGAGGAAAGGATACAAGACCAAAATAAGGCTGGATGACAGAAAGGTACCTGAGGGTACACATAGGAGGGTGAAATGTAGGTAATTGGCATCTGTAGGAACTTGTTTGACATAGGGGCTCTGCTGCTGCTCTTGTACTGGATGCTCTGAGGGTAGGAGGAAGTTTGTACCTTGTGCAAGTGCTCTAGTGACTTTGCTGTTGTGTTTCCTGGTTTGAATTTGCTGAAATTTGGGTGTGCTTAGGTCTTGCGTTCATTTTCATTAGTCAATTCAACTCTGAAAATACAAAGAAAATATATAATGTGTTTTTGTCTGTAAGCATTAAACTCAAAGCAGCTGATAATAAGGAAGACAGACTTAAATTATTTGGTTTTAGCTTCCAGTAGCAATTTAGATTTGGTTGAAATCCTGGCCTATATATTAAAAAGTGACTTTTCACACTTTTTCAAAATCTGTAGTTATTTTTGTTTAAATTGAGTGTGAAGGTGCGTAGGTTGTTAACTTGTTCCCTAGAAATTGAGTGATTTTAATAATACATCAGAAGTACTGTCCCTTCCCCTGTTCCTTAAGTCTCTTCAGATTGAAGCTGAACATAAAAGCTTTAACCTGAAATTGAAACTTAACAGAAATAGAAAACTTAACAATAAAGAAACAGATCTGAATAGCATCTTCTGTGGAGTTCTTATTTGTATCCCTATTGTAAACTTGTAGACTATATATTTAAAATGTAGGTTTCTAGAGCAAAACAGACCTGACTAGATGAATACAGTCAGAAAAACAGTTCATGTTTCTGTTTCTAAATACAGATCCTTGAAGACCTGGACGAGCAGATGTATATCATCACTTTAGAGGAAGAAGCAATTCAGAGGAAGCTTAATGGTATGCTTGTTCTGATGCTGATTCAGTTCCAGTATTTAGAGTAGAGTGGTTCTGGTCACCACCATTGATCTCAGTGTTACATAGCCTCATCTCCGAAAATCGAAAATTTTGACATCTTAGTAAGTAAGAAGCATTATAGGCTTACGTTTCATTGCTCACTGTTGCTCAAGATTGGCTCATGTGTGCTTTGGTTTGGTTTTTAATAGGTTCATTAGCTTGAATATGTGAATATTCAGAGACTGAGAAAGCAAACTGAGTTGTTGAACAGGCCCACCACCCTTACTCCAAAATAGTTTGGATTGATAAATGACTGTATTTTAGCTCTATCTGAGGAACAGTGAACTTGTATTATGAGTTTTGTTGGGTTTTTTTTTTTTTTGGAAGATTTGTTCTGTTTCATTTTTTTATATAGAATCTTAATAATTGATTAACAACAGAGCAGTCCTTTTATTCTGGAAGCTATATGGTGAATTTAATAATTTTAATAATTCTATTAATGAATAATTACAATGATTAATTAAAAATGTTTTCACTTCTTGTATTTAGTATTACAATTTTGCACTTCTTGATAAAGTGTTTCTGTTTTGAAGTATTTCAAAAGCAGTAGGAAAAATCGGCTTCTAAGAGTATTGCAGCATGGCAGGCACCAATTATGGAAAATACATCAGTTTCATAAACCTGGAAATCATGTTGCACAAATTCACTTCTGAATTGCTTTTAATTGCATGGATCAGCCATCCATCCCCAATTTATACAATTGCTTCAGGTTGGGAAACCAAAGAATATTCATGTCATGACACATCCATTGTTGTGTTGTCTTGTGATTTATTTTAGCCTTAATTTGCTTAATTTCCTGCCTTTCTCTCTTACTTTTCAGTCTTGTGTCATACATCTCAATCTTTCCTCCTTTCAAGTCTCAGTAAGTCTCCTTTCGAAGTTGTGTGGTCAGGGAAAGTACCTTTGGTAACGTTATATCGTGGTGGTTGTCTTATTTCAGTGTTTAAAATCTGTGGAGGAGTAGTGACTTCTTTGTGCTAAAATCAGCCATGGTTTCAGTTTAAAAGTAACGCTCACCTTTGCAGTTTCGGAAGCTTAGGTTTTTTTATACTGACATGCATATATCTATATATATGCATGCACATGCAGACACGCAAAAAGGTGCATGCAGTGAGTGTCTTTGAAGCTGTGATGGGGTAATTATAATTGTTTTGTGTGCTTGATGTTAGCTAGCAACTGTAGAATATTTGTTACTGAATGCTTTATGTTGTCATGGTGACTGTGCTTATGTACGAGAAAAGCGATACAGAAAAATGAACCAATAGTTTTTCAAGTGCTTCTGAGAAGTAGCGCAGAGTGGTTTCCACTATTCAGGTGGATAATGTGATTATTTAGGTGATGATTGTCTGCTGGTTTTCTGTGTAGTTGTCTATGGAACACTTGCAATTTAGCAATATCACTCATGAAGTGGACCTGATCTGTTTACAGGCATCTATTACTTGAATTTAGGACATAATGTGCAACTGCAACCCACCCGTGTTCCAAAGAGCTCTCGCCAGCACGCTTGTGCAAGATGGAAGATGTGGGGTTTTAATGTCCTTTGGGAGAGGGAAATTAATTTTTGTTTCACATGCTGAGAGAATGGCATTAACACCATAATCCGAAGGAACGTTTAAAAACTCATAGTTTGGTGTGCAGAGAAAATGAATAGGCTTAAGCTGAAAAGTAAGTAAAAATCTAAACTTGGAAATAGCATGTAGGTGGAGGGCAATATGTTATGTGCACAAGAAGATAATCTGCAAGATTTTTGTGAATAAACATAAGTCATTTTACATATGGTTATAATTTCTGTCACAAGCATGGAAAGGTTCATCTTCTCTGCCAGAATTCTTTATAATACATACGAATTATGTCAGAAAAAGAGGTACCAGTTTTACCAGACCTATGAAGACTTATGATGTTTATTGCATTGTTAAAAAATCAGTACAAATGGAGGTATGACGCTAATTACATCAATAAATGTCATGCTTTGATGTCAGAGACTTCACTAACACACAGATTGCGCGAGTATTTTTGTTGCTCTATCAGAGCAGATATGTTGGGCTACACACTTCTTGTGCCATGGCTGGTGCAACTCCTCCACAGTTGTGGTAGTGGAAATACGTGTGCTTAAGTAACCCTGGTAGACAGTTTTGCAGTAAAGCATTCCGAAACATATCCTCCATGTATATGTACAGCCAAAGAGTCGAATTCTTATTAAAGCTCAAGAGGACCAGAGCACAGGTTTGATGATTGTCAATGCTGATTTTTATTTTTCTTGGTAGAATAATTGCTGTCACAGTCCTCGCACTGCTTCACTTGCTCCTAATTCATGTTTCCTCAGGCAATGCCTGGGCATGGGGAGGGTGTAGCAGGAATTGCTGTTCCCACTGAATAGGCTGGGTAAAGCCTCTGTTTTCAGAGGAGGAAAAAAGTTTAGCTGTGAGAGCTAGTGCCCTTCTTCATTCATAGAGATGTAGCCATTATGGCAGTGATGCAATTGATAGAGCATTCTGTAAAGCTCTTCATATTTGAACATAAATCTGACCGTGAAACTGTGTATCTTCTTCACAGAAACTAATTTTCTTCCTTCTCGAATGTCTACAGTGTATAAGTGAAAATTGGAGGAGGAGGGAGGGGAAAGTTTGATCGTGTTATCTACCCTAGTATTTTTATCCATTAAAGAGATACTGGGCTTTGGGAAAATGTTTGTTTCCAGCGTATTATATTTCAGTACCCACATCACTCCTACAGTCGAAGAATAAAGCTGGGACTTTTTTATATTAAAAGAAAAAAGTTGCCTTCAGCTATTAGTTTTCCTGAATCCAAAGCGACGGGTGGGGTAGGATCAAAAATACTTACTTGATCAAAGTTATTGGCTCTGAAGGTATCCTTGCCTATGTAAGAAAGATGAAAGGTGTTGTTTTTATTGCACGCTAGTAACAGTGTAATTTTGAACTAATTGGTGTTGAACTGCCAATCACCTAAGGGGAATGCAAATAGATACTCTTACAATTTCCTTTGAGGTACTGAAATCTTATGTCGGGGCTGGAAGAAAAACAGAATAATACCGTTAAATTGACCTTAAATGAGCTGCTTTGTGGCTTTCTTGGAGAATCCCTTCTAACTTTTCATTGCTAGTCCAAACAAGTCTCGTCTACCAATTTGATTTATTGGCTAGACAGCGCTGACATTGAACTTTGTGCGTTTGAAATAAAGCTAATGTTATAGAGCTTTTATGAATTTAGCTGCATCCTTTTCAAATATGCTTTTGACTGATCTGAAACTTTGCCTTCCCCTCTCATAAAATGTCCTTTTGTATAGCAACCTGTTGTTTGCTGCTATTTTTAAGGAGGAACTACAACGGCACTTAAATATGATTCAGAACCTCTACTGAAGTGTCTCTTAGGGACCTAATGTGGTCACGCTGACTTTGCTGGAAGGGCTCCTGTGGATATCAGTATCTTGAGCTCTGGATTTTTATATTGAGAGGAAGAAACAACATCCATCTTGAAGAAAGCTTTTCCTCAGAAACCCCTAAATTAATTATGAAGAAAATGTCAATGCTAATTAGAGTTTTCTCACTTTTCTAACTGCTTCCATTAAAGTTCTTGAGGCTTTTCCCACTGCCCTCTGTAGCGATCCTTTTGCTCAGCTCATGGTAGTTACTCATTCCATGAATCAGATGTTTTAGACTGCACATAAGCACAAAAGCTTATTTTTGTAACGATAATGAGATTATGTCATTGATATCAAAGAGAAATGTTTAGGCACAGTACAGTGGATGAGAAATTTACCTTCTTATTTTGTACTGAGATTGCTGGATAGATGAGCAGGCAACAGGATCAAAGGTGAGGCTGAGAGTAGGGAATAGCCAGCAGGTGAAAGACGTCAATGTAAATCAAGAAGGAAGGTAATAGAGAAATTAGGGTTTGTTAAGACCTTGAACTGTCACTGCCACAGTGTTTTTGGAGAATGAGATTGGCCTGGAACAGACAGAGAAAAATATGAAACTCTTAACTTATTTTCAGGTGAGATTATTCAGAAATAAAATGGATGCAAGGGAGGCAAAGATGAGAGTGGGGAGTGTTTCTCAGTTTTGCAGTTTGTGATTGCGAAGAGTAAAAGCTACAGTAGAAATAATGAGATCAGAAGTGAAACGGCAGATCTCTAGTCAGTATTTTAGAGCTGTATCATTGCTTGAACACTGTGCAGTGTTACAGAGATACTGGAATTGAGGAGAGAAACCACAGTGTGCTTGTAAGCACAAGTTTCTCTTGTTGAGAAACCACAGAGACTGACCAAATCGAGCAAACTGATACGAGCAGGAGATACGTCAACAGGCAGGTCAGCAGTGTGAAAACTGGGTGTGCTGAGTAAGAAGAACTGGAGGTATGGGAGAAGAGAGGTACAGAAGCTGAAACTGGAGGTCCAGCCACTAGGTTACTTAGTTTGGAGGCAAAGGTCCGCTTTGTCTTTAAGTTGCTAAATAATATTGACTTTAAAGGGTATCCAAAATATCTTTACATCTTGATATATGACTCCTATAGACATACAAGAATGAGGCATTTGAGCTGTCTTGTGTCAGGGTGCCACACTGTAACAGCTTTTTGGACCTGTGTGACAGTTCACCAGGAGCTGTTCTCTTACTTCTTGCAGCAGCTGGACAACAGAATAGCAGGGATCACTGAGTTACACTGCCAAACCTCTCAAGTGTTGAACTCTTCTGCTTAGACAGAATTAGAGGGTTCTTGTCTAAGCCTCTGGTTTCTTGGATTTTTTTTTTGTAAAAGTAGTTGAGCCTCAAAAAACCACCTGCTATTTAAAGCCACAGGTGTTAATGTGATGCTTCCTAAATCTGAATTGTCACAGTGTGTCTTACAGTATTATAGTCAGTCTCTTCCAAAAGAAAATGCTGTCTTCTGTTTTAAAAGGTGTATCTTCCACTGTGGAATACCAGACGGTGGACTTGGAGCGGGAGCTTGAAAAAGTGAAAAGCAAGAAAACCAATCTAGGTAACAATTACTTTCCTACTGTTTTTTATTAGTTGCAGTTTATTAAATGACCTAAAGATGCTGTAGCAGTCACTTGATTGATTCAAGTTGTGTTCTTAACCAGATTTATGTATTTGCAGTCCTTCAGATTGTCATAGTTTCTACAGATGCATCACATGGAGTCATTTTGCACCTCTAAGAAACACATTTAACTAGGGAGTCTGATTTGGATCTTTTTTTTAACATACTCTTAGAGAAATTAAAACACTCTTGACTTTCTGGCATGAAGCTCAATAGCACGATCTTTTCTTATATTATTGATTCATATTCAATGATTTCACATATTAATGATTATTTGGGATAATCAAAGACATTACTGTCCTCTGTTTTTAAATTATTCCTGTAAAGGTCAAATTATGTTTAGGAACAGTAAAATAATTTTTAGCTGGTTTGTCTTTTAAACTGGTAGATGATACTTTTGGTAATGGCAGCCATTCAGCAAGCATCCCCTTCCTTTTTC
>NW_010190343.1:55301-64936 GCF_000695765.1 Mesitornis unicolor
GGAGTTTGCATTTGTGTTATGTGCAGAACTAAGACTGGTAAGAAGAGGTTATAGCATTTTCTTTTTAGACACATGAGTGAAGTGCAGTGAGTTAGTCTTATCTTTCTTGACTTGTGTTACAAGAGGAAAAGACTGTTTAAATATTTGAAATTCCCTTCTGTCCCATTAGGTCACATAAAAATATACACGTAAGCAGCATATTTTAAAATAAATTATATTTTAAACTTTGTAGAACTGCTGTCTGCTAGGGAAATGTTGTGGTTAAACACACCTGTAAATAAGAAAGAAACATGTGCTTCTGTATGTGTCCCCAGCCTTCTTCTAGAGGGGCTTCCTAATTTTGGCACTGCTTTCTACAGCTCTTCAAGGTGGATATCTTAATGAACTGATTGGTGTCAGATCAAGATAAGATTGCTCTTGTTACCTGTAGTTACAGTGAGAAATTATAGATATCTGAATGATTTTTACATGTTTTATTCTATGGTGATCTATGGTATTATGCTTCTGTCTTTTCTCTTCTGAACAGAACGGCGGAAAAAGGCTTCTGCGTGGGAAAGGAATTTAGTCTATCCAGCTGTTATGATATTGCTGCTGATTGAGACAGTAAGAAGTTTTGCTCTTTTTTTTTCCTTTTTCCCGAACAGAAATATGGAGAATTCTTTGGTCATTTGGGGGAGTAGTTTTAAAATTTTTGAGGGATGTTTCTTGAAGCAACAAACTTGTTATTTTTTTCTTGACTATTTTAGAAGAACTTAACGTTATGGAATCTGATGAGGATAACTGTATGCATTTTTAAAATGTGGAATACCTTTAAATAACAAGACTGTTTTTACTTCTTTATAGTCCATCTCCGTCCTCTTAGTTGCTCTCAACATTCTTTACCTGTTGGTTGATGAGACTGCAATGCCAAAGGGATCAGGGGTAAAGTAAAATTCTCTTATGATTTCTATAACTTTAGTAATGCTTTGGAGCCCTCACAGAAGTTCACGTGAGAACTTTTGCTTTAGTATCATTGAAACTAATGAGCTTCAGCCTTCTAGGTTTTGGTCTTGTGCATACATAAACATTTATTACATGTCTTGTTATAGCCAGTTCTTAATGAAACTACTCTAAATTCTTTATGAAGATACAGTGATTCAGTGAAGAAAATCAGTAATCTGGGGTTTGCATTTTACTTTTGTCTCCTACTTTTATACAGTCTGGAATTCTTCAATTTAAGAAACTATGTGAAAAACCAATATGAAGAACCTCTCTAGCATTTGTTCCTCTTAGAAAATATGACATATTTTCATCCTTTATGATAAAAATACTTCAGGAAAGTAAAGAACCGTAGGTTGAGTAGTAGTGTCTTTAATTACGAGGAGGATTTTATTAACTTCTTATTGCTTTCCTCTGCGTAGAGCTGTATGTGAGCTTGCAGAGCTATAAAAGGTGTTCAGTGGTGCTGGCCACTCTGTCTGTGAACAACTACAAGCGTCATCTTTTCAGACCTCTTTTTTTAGTTTCCAAAGTGTGGAATATGTATAAAATGCAGCATGGTGGTTAGATGCAGTGTGTATAATGTGAATCATTATATCTGCTGTCTTAGTAATGCATTTCACTCAAGTTTTAAAGGTAGCTGATGCAGTTGCACAGGATAGGATTAGAAATTAGAATATCAGAATGTCCCTTAAATACTGAATTGAGAAAAGGCTGTATTTCTTGTAAGATCAGGTTTTTTGGTCCTGGTAGAAGTTAAATTTATGAACAGTTGCATTTATCTTACTAAATTATGCAAAATTCTCCTTGCAGGGGCCTGGAATAGGAAGTGCCTCCCTATCCACCTTTGGTTTTGTGGGAGCAGCACTTGAAATCATTTTGATTTTGTATCCTTTCTTTAAGAATTCAGTCTGTTAACAAGTATTCTGTCCAGTTTTCTGGGACACTGGTAATTTACTGAGAACACTTGCTTGGAAAGAAGAAAGAGGTAGGGCAGTCCTTCTCAAGCACTCGAAGTGGTTTTTTTTGGTTTTAGTTTCTGTTTTTGTTTTTTTCCTTTGGTTCTTAAGACTTTAGGAGACTGCTGAGAACTTGAGCGTAACTTGCATTCCTTGGAGGTTCCTTTTTCCTTGATTCTCACAGCTATCTCATGGTATCCTCTGTCGTCGGCTTCTACAGTCTTCGTTTTTTTGAAAATTTCACTCCCAGGAAGGATGACACAACTATGACAAAGGTAAGGTAAAGTCTGTGATGGTGATGGCCCCCTCCTCTTTCTTGCCACCCAAGACAAACTGACTCTTTCAGTTAGTAATTGCCCTGAATGGCTCATTTGCAGTGATCAGTATTTGTTTGTAAGCTGCGTAAACACAAACTGGAAGATTTTCAAAATGCTGAATGAGTGGGAAAAAGGATGTGCTCTGTTTAGTTTGGATGGCATCCATTCACTTGTAAAAAGCTGGGAATAGCAGAGCTTGTTAACTAGCTATAGAAAAGCTGGTGAAAGAACTTGTTTCAAAGGAAACCGTATTGCTAATGAGTAACTTTGATTGTGCTAACTGTACTTCAGGGAGCTTGTTTGAAATCTGAAGAACTTGGTTGCTAGAAGTAATACAGACAGAGTAATTCAAATTTGAATAATTAAACTAAAACTGAGGAGGTCTATTCAGCATTTTGCAGTCTGAGGCTAATTTGACTTTCTACAATTTAGCACTGGCTTCAGAAGAACAAATGCGGTTACCTAATGCGCAGGAACACGCTGAGGTTTTTGGCAAAATATTCCCACAGCTGACAAGGGGATGTGATCAGTAACCAAGGAAGAGATGTTCCCTGGTTATAATAATAAAATAAATTATTTTTTTGAATGTGTTTCATTGTTTGTTGTGGTGTTTGGTTTTTTTAATATTAATGGATAAAGACACTTTTACCATAAAATGTTGGAAAGTGAGAAAGTAGGTAAACACATAGGGGTGGTTATAGTGGAGGTAGTGGGAGTAGGGAGTTGGAATGTTCGTAATGTTTTCCATTGTTTGTTTACAGTACACCAGGAATAGCACAGAAATAGTGAATGCACAAATATCTGACTACTTTTAAGAAGTTTTCTGGGTTTTTTTGCTTTTGAATTCTGATGGAATTGGAGCTGAAGAAAGCGATCCCTTGTGAGAGAGTTTCAGTTACTCTTGACAAAGGCTTCACAAAAACTAGAGTAAAATCTAACAGCTGTGATTTTTTTTGGTACTATTTAAAGTAGTCAACAGGCATTCAATTGAAAGGAAGCTCTTTGTTGTCATTTTTTAAATAATGCTAATCCTGCAAGCAGTGGCATACAAAGCTTAAGCTGCTGTATCGGTCGTCTGTTCTAAGCCCATGGAATGGTTCTTTTATTAAAGTTTGCAGGAATTGAGTAAACAGTTGATGCTTTGCAACGTGGTAGTTTTGTATTATTTTGAATCTAAGCACATGTAACACGTTGATTAAAAGCAAATGATTACGTATTTGATTTTTTACAACTCTACTCCTGGATCACCACTTTGTTGTGTAACACCATATGGAAGGAGACAAGGCTAACAATACCTTGTTGTGAATCGCTTTAGGTTCAGTTTGAAGAATGTAACTTTCATCTTGACCACTTTTGGTTGAGTGTTTTGTTGGCTTGTTTTTTTTTTTCTTTTTTCTTCAACAATCCTGTTTATAATTTAAATGCCGTTTGTCACTTTCAAACAGATCATTGGAAACTGTGTCTCAATCTTGGTGCTGAGTTCTGCTTTGCCAGTGATGTCAAGGACACTGGGTAAGTGAACTGGAAGCATAAAACAGTGTAATAAGGGATGTTTAATTGAGTTTTAAAAAATCCCATAAAAAACCCCAACAAAACAAGAAAAAAAAACAGCCTCTAGCTGTACCTTTCATAGTAAGTATTTAATGCCATCACTTTGAATAGAAATAGCATTTTTGTGTGACCTTCTACATCAACATGGGCTGTTGAACATCCATTCCACATACCTGAACTGCAAAACATACTTTCTATTTAAAAAAAAAAAAGCCACTAAGCATTTTCTAGAAAATACATTATTTAAAAAGGCAGGTCAGATTTTAAACTTCTTAAAACAGGAGATGGTAGGAAGAATAGATATGGAGACTGCTTGTTCAGTTTTTGAAGTAGAAAAAGTATTTTAACTGTCTGGAAAGACAAGATGTTTTGTATATTCACTTTGTTTAATTAGGTAATCTTAATTTGAGTTCTTGAAATTAGATTGCAAGGCTATTACATGTTTAAGTAGTGCAGAATAGTTGCAAGTAATGTGAATTTCATTGGCAGTATTAAACAGAACAAACCAAAAATCTTCACCTCGGGCTGTTCAAGTCTTAAGTACAAGCTTAGGAGTTTAAGTTCAGGCTCATGGACCTACTACCCAATAGTTCTGTACTTGATTTTCTTTTCAACCAGAATACTGTCAAATTAAGAGTAGTTAATATATTCTGGTAGCCTATACCGTGTGTTTTCATGCTGTGTGTATCTACAGATGATGCGTTTCATTAGATTTACTAGATCATTTTCATAATAAACAAAAAAAGCCCTGTAATGCATTTTAGAGGGTTGAATGTTGAAATACTTGTTCTAGAGCTCCTGTTTTAAAGATCTGTAGTAAAACTTAACAAAAACGCAGAAGAATAATTCAAGTATTTGAAGTAGTACAGTTTTAAAATATAGCCAGTAAGGTAAAGATCTAAGAAGTAAAACAGCTCTAGCACTTGGAGCAAGATGTTATGTTGAAAAATTAGTGGTGTTGAATAGAATTTTAACATTAGCATTGTGTCCACTAAATGATTGCATTTATCATTTATTTTAAAAATCATTGTTAATGATCTTTGAGACTAATAGTTGATCATAAACGGATTCTGTGGAAGTAAGTATACATGTGGGCTGCATTGTTGTCTCATAGGAAACAGATTAATAGTGAAACTCACTTGAAAAAGACCAACAAATGAAATTCCTGAATAGTTTGCCATAGAGATAAATAAAAGAAGAAAAAAGATGGAACAATTAACACACAGCTAACAAATGCACAGTCACAGCTGTCCAAACAGGATTAATAGAGTGCATTAGAGTACAGTGAGTCATGTGGTGCTTTGCAAAAATATCAACATGTGTTGCACTACACGCTACCGCCCTGTGGCACTGAATGGGTGAAAAGAAAGAAATATGTTAAGCAGATTCATAGTCTTTTCACTTTATTTAAAAAAGCAAGTTTCTAGACTATACAGAGAGATTAGACTTTATCATTATGGGAAAGGTATAAGAGCAAAGTTATCTAATACACGTACTGACCTTTTTCAAGTTTTAAAAACGGAAATGTGAGAAATTTTTTGTTTCATAGCATTCTCATTAAATACATACGTAGTGGATGTCTCTAATCTGTTGTTCTTCTAGAACTCCAGGACAGTTTTTTACTAAAATAAATTATTTCACTAAAATAAGTTAATTTAGCTTTTCCAGAACTTTCCAGCCTTTTAGTAGTGCTTCTTGAAAAAAGTTTCCCACCTGCACTGTATTGCTAACCACTGTGAAACAAATTTGGAGCAGAACATTTAATAGGCAGGAATATAGAAACAAGGAATTACAAAACAAAATTGAATTTTTTAATATACAAAAGCATTCCTAGAATTCTTCTCTTATTATGGTTAATAGTGACTTAAAACCTTTTTGTATGTACAGTCAAAAAATATAGTATTTTTTTTCACCTGAACAATCCCTTTATATTTTATGTGGTAAGTTGTCACCGACGTTATTGGATGTATATTTGTCTCCACTGGAGATGTAGCTTTCTGTTCAGTTACTGAGTAGTCTTTCAGACTACAGTCATGGCATTATTTTTCTGTGGGCTGAGCAGATACTTCTGTAAGAAAGTCAGCAAAAGCTTTTTAACCCTTTTCTCCCACAAACTTACAAAATGGTTTTCTGATGAGCAATGACTTTATTTGTAAGGGGAAAACGGATGTGATTTGCAGACAGTATTTTCTCACCTGCTCCAACAGAAGTGTCAGGCTTTGTTTTTGTTTCTCACAACGGCCGACTCCATTGCTTACGATTCTTCTGAACCCCTTTTGTGTCAGGGAGTATTTTTTGCTTTTCAGAGAACTCTGTACTCGGTTGTCTACCTATCTTGTTTCTTTTCCATTGAAGGTCTGGAAGTCAAACTTAACTTGTAGCTCTGTAGTCTGACTAAAACATTCTCTGCTTCTTTGAGGATGTTCTGAAAGACCCTTTCTGTTTGGCTTCAAGTGTGAAAGCAACTGTTTGTTATCCCCCATCTGCTTACTGGTTGATTCAGTCAGCCAGTTTCTTCCTCTTGTGCTGTGACCTTCTGTGATTTTTTTTGATACTTCTCACTGCCTCCTTGCTATTTTGATCAACTTCAGTATTTTTTTTTCTTTATCATTTGAAAATTCTCCTTCTTTTAATTTTCTTTGTTTCGGCATGTTTTTTGTCGATACTACATTTGACTCCCCTGTTGGTTTTTTTTATTTAATTGACTAACGCTGAGTACAAGAAGCATTGTGTACCTTTTAACATTGACCGGCTCTAAGTCTTGGGTGTCAAGGTACAATTTGATTCAGAAGCGGTCTCAATATTCTGCCCTTTATTCAGTGCAGTCCTTGATGTAGACCTGGCAAAGGAACAAATGGTTCTTCCTCTTCTGCCTTCTGGGATGGACCCTGCAGCTTAGAGACACTTCCACATTTTGAAAAAACTTTGCTCACTTAGCCTTAGTGATTGAGCAGCCTTTGATCAGCACAAAGGCCAATGTCAGTGTTGCGAGGTCCACCGTGAAGAGGACCTGTCAGCACTGTCTTTCAGCCAAACTCTTTTCCTGCTGTGCAAATGCTCTGTGGCCACAGTGGTGGGTAGATCTGGGAGGAAAACTACAGTTGGAAAGAGGTCTTTAAACTTTGCTTTCAAAAGTAGCGACTCTGAAATTCAAACACTTATAAAAGCTTAGTGTTTACTGTAAGATGTTGCGGCTCTTATGGAAAGGTTTTTTTGCTACCGGTATTGTTTATTAAGAAAACCTGCAGTGCATTTCATCCTTCTGTGGAATAGATAAGGATTTCATCAAAACTGAAAATTCGGGCAGTTTTTGTACTAATACTGATGTTTTTCCTAGTTATATTTATTGAAGCTATAAAAGCAAAATTCTAACCTAGAATAAACAATTTACTTCAATGCACATTATTCCATCAATTTACTATGAACCTCAAGAAACGTTTTGATTTATTAGTTTGCCTTACAGTTTTGTAGTGGTCTGTGAAGGGGAAAAGGACCTTGAGATTATTGTCTTGTGTGCTTAACCATGTATCTTAGTGTGTTGTCTGAAAGGATTCTGCTTCTGTATGTAAAAAGTGTTTCTTAAAAAAATGTAATCAAAATTCTGATGTGAATCTTTAATGCCATTTTAACAGGAATCACCAGATTTGATCTGCTTGGAGACTTTGGAAGGTTTAACTGGCTGGGGAACTTCTATATTGTATTATCTTACAACTTGCTCTTTGCTATCATGACAACGTTATGTCTGGTCAGAAAGTTCACTTCCGCTGTGCGTGAAGAGCTCCTGAAGGCATTAGGTAATACAGGGCTAAAAATTCAGTATGTCCTTGAACACTTCCTTTCTCCAGTGTTGATAACTTGATGTGCTGCTGTTAAGGTTCTGTTACAACTCACAGAAAAGTTTTTTTTTCTTAGTGTAAGTTTCTATAAGTTAAGGTGAGAAAAGTAGCACTTCCTAGAGTGCACCTCTACTGGTGGCAGTCAAGTTAAAATCAGATTACTAAATAGGAAAAGGCAAAATGTCTGATAGTGTAGGATTAAAGCCATTCTGTGTTTTTTGAATTTTGAAGGAACAGATTAGAGAGCCAGGGATGTGTAAATCTGTCCACTGGTTTCTATGCTGAAAATATTTTCAGAGAAGTTCCGTTGCTGACTGAGACAGATGATAGGACTATGATGTATATGACTTTATCCCTCAACTTTTAGTTAAGGTCATTTTATAAGAGGACCTTGATTAATCTCTCAGTAGACTTGCATAATCCTACTTTTTGTGCAACTGCTTTGACTGTAAAGGGATTACTTTGTGTAAAGTAATGGCTGTTGCAGAGCTCTGAAGGAAAAAAAATGGACATCAGTCAGCATGGGTTTATAGCAACAGGTCTGGTAAAACTTCAGAGTTTGTCTTAAAGCAAATGATGTAAAAAGATCTATCTTGATAGTTTGTGGCACTTTACTGTATTAAATATATAGTGTTTAATAAAACAATTATGTTGAAAGCAGATTAACAAACTACAGGCATAGCAGGGTAATGGTCATTGGATGGCATCATTCTAGTGAATTTTGTTAGGGATTTGTTTGGCCTCTTGCTATCACATTGTGTACATTTTGTGTAAATCTTGTGGTCAAAATGGAGAAGCAAAGTAATTGGTAGAGGGTTTGCATCTGATACAAGGAGGGAGTTATAAATCCTGAAGAGCGCAGGTTCCTGGCATAATCTGTGTTTGCTTTCAATGCTGTGCATAACCAAGTGTGTGTTAAAAACTGTCACATGGAGTTCAAAGAGTGAGAACCGCAGTTTGTGTGCTCACTTTCCCCCATGCTGAAAACTGTGACACTGAGAACTAGAGGTTGGTGGAGCACAATAGATAATTAGTGGAAAGTAAATTCCTGCTGCAGGCCGGTGATCAAAAGAATTCATGTTATATTGGGACTAACAAACAATACAGTATTGAGTAGATTTGGGGTTTTTTTGTTAGTGCAATCAATTTTGGAATTCCAAGGATGCAAGAAATTTGACTGGGTACATCATGGCACTTCAGTAAAATGTTCAGTGTAGTCTATGCTGAATTGATTTGATAGGAGACATCAGAGAGAAACTGTAGCAAGCAGGCAAGACTGACATCATGCCTCTTGTGAATAAAATATGGCTAAATTTACCGTCTTTCCCCACCTCCCCTCACAAAAGAGTAGTTTAACTCCTTGCCTGAGGCAGGATGTGAGACTTTAATTAGCACTCATAGTAAATGGAGATAAAGAAATTATTAATGACATAGGCCTAAGAGTATTTTAAGACATAAACAGTTCAGAGAGGTGATGTGGTCATCACCGATGATCTTAAGATCAGCAATGGATGCTTTTCAGAAAGATGCTGTAGTTTAAAAGAAATATTTTAGGTAATTAGGTCTTTGTAGGTTGACAAAGGATTGCAAGTCTTTTGCAGTTCTCAACATCTAAGTCTGTGATTTAAGCAATGTGAATTTAGGCTGCTCTCGCTTCCATGTTTTGTCAAAGCAGAAGTCTGTTGTAATGGACTTTTCTCAAAACACAGCTGAGGGAATTTCCCAGAAGAAATTCTTACCGCAGCTAGAGTGTCAGTTCTGGTCTTCAGTAAATGGGAAACAGAATTTGGTTTGTCTGCACTCTTGAATAGCTGTGTGCAGGAAACGTGGAAGAAGCTCAGTTTTTTCTTGTTACGTTTTGCAGGATTAGATAAACTTCATCTGTCGAACAATCCAAGAGACTCGGAGACTAAGCCGTCTGCGAATGGGCATCAGAAAACACTGTGATTAACACTCGCCTGCAGTCAACAGAGCTGAAAACATCAACCTCATGG
>NW_010190343.1:64967-67346 GCF_000695765.1 Mesitornis unicolor
TCATCAGCATTTTTATAGTGATTTTATTTGTTGATAATTTGGGTCCAACCTTGTCTCATTTTTTGATGCTGTGTGCTTCTGAGGAAGTTAAGTATATCAGATTCTTCTCTTTCCAGTGAACTTTTGGTCTGCTTGTTTGTATCCCAGTAAGTTAATGCAGGAGGTGCCTTGAAGACTGGAAGCTGAAGAGAATAATGCATTCCTTTTTATTTGTTGACAGTCTCATATCTTTAGATACAAACCTGCTGCCATTTGAATGCACAGTACCTCCTGTGTTACATAGACACAGCTCTAAAGAAGAACTTTGGGACTTGGTTAAAATTAAAAAAAAAAAAATAAAAAAAAGAAAAAAAGATAGACTTGAAGCCCTCTATGACCCTTACTGGAAGTGTAACCTACCTGGAGTAGTTATCCTTGGCAGTAGATAAACAGTTTCACTAAGAATGTGTTAAAAACAAAAGAAACTGGTAGAGATCACAGTTCTTTCATGCTGTTTGCAGTCTCATGTCACGAAGCCCTCTCACAAGGGCAAGGTTTTCAGCTTTCTGTTCTTAGCTATCAGTGCTGGTTGCTTTACTGGTAGTCAGACAATGTCTTATCGAATGGAGCGAAGTACAAGATGAAGATTAACTTCAGTGTTAAATCTGAGCCTAGTATGCTTTGTAAAAAGCTGTGTAGACCCCCTGTCACAGCTCTTACAGTTCTGTAAGCTATCGTGCCGTGGAGGTCACTTACCCTACCAAGTACATCCCTGTAAAATTCTATATGAACTACTGTGTATAAGCAGTACTTGTAATCAATGCAAGTAGCACAGGCCTAGGAGGCTGCAATTTCAGATTTTTACAATCTTCTTTAATTTGAAGTAAATTATTTCTCTGAATTTATACTATGGTTATCAGGATTTCTGTTCAGTGGCATAAACCAGTATCTTTCACTAGCCTGTTTTTTAATGTACACATGAACATGTATATAGGTCTGTATGTATAGATATCATAAATTAAATTCTAAGCTTATAGAGATGACATAGGTGGCTTGGTAAGTAAAACTTGTGTATTCAGTCTTGGTAGTATGAATTTCTGCTGTGTTACAGTTTAACTGCTCAGAGGCCTTAGATTCAGGATGGCATCGGTGAGTGGTAATATCCTTTTTCTTAGCATTACTGCAGCCTTAGGAATCCTTTAAGGAGTTTATAGTAAAGAAAATACCCATCACCCAAAACCCAAGTAAGCATTCGAGATGTGGCTGCACTTTTGTCCTGCTCTGCCACAAGTAATCTTCAAGCAGTTTGGAATGGGGGCACCTTCAGTGTGTGCCCATTATGTAGTGAGTCTGATAACGTTCCTGTTTATTTCCCATTTCTGTGAAACAAGTGTGTCTGTCTGTAGTTTGAGGTCTTATGTGTGATCAAGTGGTGACAGCTCTTCAGTGTGGTTCTGAGATAAGATAACCCTTGTGTCAGAAACTCTGGCTGCTTTCCTGGGATGGCTGCTCTGGGCTGCAGACCTCATTGCTGTGTGTGTGAATGTGAGCTTCCCCCACGCCCCCCCTGGAGCACGTCAAAAATCAAACTCCAGTTCACACAAGGATTTCTCAGTTGTTTTTGCAGGCTGTCTTTTCTGACTTGAACTGGGGCATAATGTAAATACTGCTGTAGTAAATATGATGCTAGAGAGTTACTTTTCTTTTTGTGTGATTAGTATGAATTCAAGGCTTGTTAAACTGACTATTGATGTGTTGTGTTGAGTCTTGGAAGACTTAAAGTAAAATCGCTTGATTTCACTAAGATTTACAAGCATCTTTTCTGTTGTTTGAGTTTAATGCTGACATTTTAGTGAGAAATCTTTATTCAAGTCAAAGTTCTGCAACCAAGAACAGGGAGCTGTAATTAAAAGTTGTTTTAAAATGTGTTTACATTTAAAATACTGAGAGATTTATTATAAGAGATGTCATTCAGGTATTCTTGGAACTTGTAGCCTTATGTACTAGCATTATAGGTAAAAATAACTGAAAGGTATCCACTTGTCCATGCAAGTGATTGTGTGACCAAAATTGTCCTCATGTCTTAATGGGGCTGGTGAATCGTGGTGTGTGAGGCTGGTCAGTAAAAATACTTCTATTAAGACTTTAAGACAGCTGCTTAAATACACTCTGTGAAAGTGAAGAAATTAATTTAAGGAATATTTCTAGGGAGCGTGAATCAGCATAGGCCTTGCCCTTCATGCTGTTCTGGGTAGTTAGACTGACACGATGTTTTGGAGATGTTTGTCCTGGCATCAGTGACTCAAGAGCATAGGAAAAGGTGGGATTCTGATGTGTTTGTGGTTTCTGAACGCAAGTCGGGCAGTTACTTAAACTAAGCAGAGACAGTTCCTGCTGGTA
>NW_010190343.1:67377-87473 GCF_000695765.1 Mesitornis unicolor
TTCAGGCAAGACTTTAAAACTCTTTCAAAACCAAGATTGCGGCCTCACTTGCTCCCACCCCTTCTGCTGGGTTCTGCAGTCAGAGATGTGGGGCTTAAGGCTGCATTACTGAAGAATTTACACTGAAATATGGAGGATGGTTAAGATGCTGTGTGGTTTCCAAGGTGGATGAGAAATTCAGAACTACCCTGTGCAACTACTGATGGTGTTTTGGTTTAAAATCAGCTGTTTCTGTTGTGACACTGTCCATGTTAGACTATGCCTTTGGCCTTGAAGATGACATGCGTATGCAAAACTTCTTTACAGACACAATGCTACAGTACTCCGTGTAAGATACAGGTCACTATGTACTTTTCACAGAAGCATATGGTCACTTAAATACAAGCAACTGGTAATTCATTAATGGATATTGACAATACATTCCTAGTATTTTGACTCATGTAGAGTCAGGTGGTCTATACCTTCAAGGTATATACAGCTGATCTTAGTAACATTAGCATCTGCCTCACTTCTTATGAGGCAAAAAGCACACAAATGCTTCCATCTTCAACTAGATACCACACAAGACCAAAAAATAGATGCCTGCTAAGTGTTTTACGTTAGCCATTTGTTGGCTTTACTCTGTGTTGGTAGCACAATCTTAAATGCAGTGGCAGAACTGTAATATTGTGGGGTTTCTAAGCATAAAGCACACATACTTACCGCTTTAAGCTAAAGAATAATAGTATTGGTTACTGTACAAGTAACAGTTTTTGCATTCATAGGAAGCTTTGTTTACTGTCTGTAATGTGCTGTTTATCTTTGGCCCTGTTCCTCCGATACCTTTTACCCTGTTGACTGTTTTAGTGTCGTAGAAATTAAAGGATTTGACAAGTTGTTTTCCTTGTCTGCTTCCAAAGTACCACCTCGAGCACCGCAGAGGCACAGCTGTCCCTGCGGCTGAGCCTGTGCGGGCAGGAGCTCGTGCAGCCGTGTGCGTAATGGGGTGAGCACGGGGATGGGTGCTGCAGTGATGCTTTTCCAGCTCATCGCAGGAGCGAGGAGTGCCAAGGGGGCTGTGGCCCTGCCCTGTCCCACCAGGCTGCTCCTGCTCGCCCGTGTGTCTTTGCAGTGGCTGATGATACTTCGGCTGCTCAAAGATGGCCCTTTGCTCAAACATTTTACAGTCTAAAATAAAGAGGAATAAGGTAGAAGCAAAGAGCAATTGGCTTCTTCATGCATATGGCTTTCCTTGAATTTTGTAAGACTTCTGTTATTTTCCCCTTTCTGTTCCCCCTCTTCCAGAAGTGGAGTGGGCTCAGATAGTTACTTGCAGCAGCTGAGCCTTATACTTAGTGGGTTTAGATGGCATCTACAATTGTGAAATACCACATACAGGAAGATTGCGACTTTGTTGTTGTTTTACATGCACTCTGATTTTTAAATTAGCAATTTTTCAAATCCAGGTGAAGTCATTTAAATAGGGACTTTTAGTACACTGAGGCCATGTTAATAACTTCTTTAAAAAAAGAAGTGCTTAGTTTTGTTTAAAAGAAGTGCTGATGTGAGCTGTGAACCTTAACATGCTTTAAGGAAATAAGATCCCTACCCTCTAGTGTTAGTATTTTTGTTATTTTAGTACACTTAACTTCCACTCACTGCTATATTTCAGGAGCTGAAATCTTGAGCTCATGAATATTGAATTTACCATTGGTAAACTGGCAAGTTATCGCAGGCACACTTACAGCATTTGAACTTTACAAAAATGCTGCTTTGACTTCATCCCATTCAGGAGGAGGAATCTAAGCCAACAGCCATCACCTGGCAGGTCCTGACACAGATCCCAAAACCTTGTGTCCAAGGGGGGTCTGCAGATGGTGACGGCCTCTGCCGCCTGTCCTGCCGTGCCCAGCGCCCTTACCTCAGGCAGAGTCCGACACTGCCGTGAGCAGCTGTGTGACTCCTTTTCTGTGCAGGGGCTGAGGGGATCAGCCCAGGGTTTGTCCGTCTGCCACACATGGGTCTGGGTTCTGATCTGGGTTACTCTTGATCGGGTTTGCAGACTCTAATGGTTTCCAGGTGATGGCTGTGTGTGTTCTTGGAGTGTAGCTTTTCACTTTCAGCTCCATCCACTGGGACTCTGAAGTCATTCAGGATTTTCTGGTTGTGTTTCTGTGCAGGCCGTTCTGTGTGTGAGGGGCTTACGGCTGTCTCTGACCAGAACCGTGTCCCCCAGACCACATCCAGAGAGGATCTCCTACAGGCTTCATTTTAATGACTAAAACCTGGCAATATTGGTCAGAGTCTTAGGAAGGAGAACGCATCTTGTGGGGAATGAACACTAAGTGTGACTTCCAGAATCCCTGCTGTGCCCAATGATTAGAGAGGGGTGGCTGTGGGGAATGACATGGAGCTCACCTGTGCGGGCAGTTTCCATTCTCTTTCTAGTTGATCTTTAAAGTTCCACATTACTAAAAATATATTTTAAATCCATAAATTAATGAAATTCAGGGGCTGATGAAAGGTTTTTTTCTAAATCTGGCCTTAATTCTTGAAGACACGTAACATCTCGCTTGCTTTCCTTTCTGTTTTCAAGTCATTCATTGTCTTGGTGCCATTGATCTTAAGGTCAGGTCCTCTTGATGTAGACAGAGTGTGAAATAACAGAACAAGAATCTACATAGTTCTGCTCTATGATCTGTAAGAGTACATACAAACAAGACACTTAAATGTGAAGGTTTTTAGAAATATTTTGCAATTGAAGCACCTAAAACTCTTCTTTCAAAGAGAAAGAAGAAACACGTGTATCATTGGTATATGGAAGTTAATTGTATGTTCTCTAAATCTGCCAGTAATTCACTAGCGCTGAAAAGAACTACATAAATTCTTAAAATATCTTTTGTGTTTTGCAATGCAACAATATTCTTGACTTTAACTTTGTAGATACCTGTGAACTTTTGGAGATAGCTCTGCCTTGGCAACAGAAAACCTGAGGATGCTTGCTAGTGAACAGTGCTTTATTTTGCATTCCTCATATATTCAGTGCTTCCATAGGTACCAGCTATTGAAGTATCAGAGTACTTGCTTTTTTAATACATTTATTTTCCCACATAATCTATACAGAGACATTCCCTAGTTAGAAGTGTTCTTCCATTATGAAAATATTAGCATTTATTCATTCATCTGCACTTGATCTGTTTATTTATTACGAGATTCCATTAAAACAATCTTGCCATTAGAGAGGGTCCTCCAACAAATTACCAGGAGCTCATGTAAGTTTGAATTGGGAGCGAGATGGGAATGATTCAGTCGCTGTGCGTGCACGTGCGGTGAACTTTCAGTGGTGTGAGGGAACAGTCCCGCTCCTCAGAGTAACGCGCTCATGCAGGCGCTGTGAGGCCGTGCCCATGGTGGTCACTCCAAAGCAGCTGACGTGCTGGGGAACTGCTCTTTGGTGTCTTCTGTGTAATTCATAGAGCAAGTCTGCAGCTCTGGATGCTTCTTGCTGCCGTGGTCGGTTGGAGATCAAGACGTGTCCTTCTGCTGTGTTGGCAGTGTGTGACTCTCGTGTTTTGATCAAAGTCGGACTTTGCTGCTGCCAAGGGAAGACCCCATGTGTGTGTTCTGCACCTTTTGTATTTCCTGTGTGTGAGCATGTTTTGGACCTGCTCTCTCCATGTAGAATGATCGTTCAGAAAAGCAGCACGATGGCAGGACCTGTATTGTGAATATGATGGGTCTGTTTAAATGCTTAAAGAGCAAATTAACTGGTGCATGACTTGTTTTTCCCCCAACCATCGGTTTTCCCAGTCTGAGCCAAAATACTTATTCACAAAATCTGTGTGAGTAACTTTCTCCTCCCTGGCTTTATGTAACAAAACGAAGTTGAGCCACTTTTCATTTTTTTTCAAAGTAATGGGTTTCAAAGTATTTTTGTCTTACTTGCCCTGACTCCTGTCCCTTTAATACAAATGGATAGAAAATGAAGATGCATTTGGGTCATGGATTTGAAACCTTAATGTGTAAGAAAAACATTCTTTGTACGTAAAACTTGTGTCTTGATTTAGTTTACTTTGTTGTGGGTTTTGAAACCCAACCATGCATTACCTGAATAGAAAATGGTCATTGCCTTTGTCTTTGCAAAGCTTTGTCTGTAAAATTCCCTCTGAGAAGACAGAATATTCTGAGGCATCTTGTCGCACGGGGTCAGCTTCACATGGGCTTGGGTGATGTGGCCATAAAACCCAGTCCTGAATGAGCGTCTCTACCAATGATGCTACTGCTGGCACTGCAACGGTGGCTGCAGACATCTCCTGTCATGCACTGTCCAGCTTTTCACTGCACTGATGCTGGTTAAGACTTCAGTTCACAGAAAAACATAAAACAAATTCTAAAGAAATAACGTATGCACAACCTTAACTCTGTGTGAGGCTGAGAGATGTTGAACAGAATCAGTGGTTCCCTCCTGGTCCCATTTGTCCTTAAGGCTCTGTAAACTCTGCAGTCTTGAGCACCTGATGTTTCTTTCACCTGGATCAATCTTGAACCAAGGTAAAATGTAGCTGGAAAATTTTGGGTTTAGTGTTACTTCCACCAGAAGAGTTTTCTGTGCACGAACCCTTCCTGGTTTATGTTAGGTCATCCAGAAATACATTTTACAGTGTTCTCAGTTGTGGATACTTTGCTGTGTTACAAAATCAAATGAAAATCCTTGTCGCCTTAGCCAGGTTGAATTTTTTGTGAAAAGCAGTGGTAATGTGGTTTTTTTTCCTTTGTTTCAAATGTTACATTGAATGTTGTGTAGGAAGATTTACTTTTTTTACTGTGTTTTCAATAAAGTTCAAGTGTGATTCATAGTGGGTTTTGATTTTTTAAAATTTTATTTTAAGCAACCAAAAAAATGTCTGGCATCCTAAATTATGCTGCCAGTAGCTGGTGTGAAGAGTTGCATTCCTCTTTTTCCTCCCTCCCCCCAATTTAACATACCTGATCCTTTCAGATAAGTGACGTATGGTATGTGATGGAGATTCCTGTACATTCAGAGGCGTTGTAGCCCTGTGTTTAAGACAGGTACACAATTAATTTGAACCCTGTACTTTAGGGAAGTGGGGTTTATAAAACGGGATGCGGATAATGTAATGTATAAATAATATTCAATAGCTTAATAGTTTGACTGTAGGGCAATTTTTACATATTAAAAACCTGGCCACCATGTTTCTTAAACTATTTGAAACTTCTTTGAAACAGCTTCAGATGTTCCATTTCACGCTCTGAGTTCCTGAAGTCAACCATCTCTGCAAGCCCTGCAGCTTGAGTCCATCAGCAGCCGATCTGTAAAACACTTTATCTAACTGTTGTCTAAACCAGCCTTTCCCACTTCCAGCTCAAGCCTGTAAACCCACACACCTGGTATTGTGCTGACCACTTCACTTGATGGATGATATTTGTGTAGTTCAACAGTTACTGCCTTTTTATGCAAAATGGATTTTCTTGTTACCGTGATATGTTGCTATTTTATTTTGTTTTAGCTTCTGACTTCTGTCAGAATGTGCCCATACTTTTCTTATGAATCATCTGTGGTGACCTGACTGACTTTCAGCAATGTGTAGCTGAAAAGTTGTAATGATGTTTTTATTTCTCATGGAAGTGGTCAGCACTTTCTGTGGTTCCAGGTTCTCTGAAGTTCTGAAATGATCCTGCATCTTTCAGGGCCATTTTTATCTCCAGCAGCCAGGGTTCCAGTTAGTAAACGTGGCTGAAGGAAAAGGGGAAAAGAAGTCTGTCTTGCTACAGCTCCCAGCTGCAGTAGTGTCAGTCTTTGTGAGTGGGAGCCTGTGCTGCAACACAGATGCAAAAAACCCCAAAACAGGTGAAGGACAGTAGTGGGGTGTTGCTGAATGAACACAGTGCCTGAAACTGCTGTGGCTCTGTGGGAAAGGGAAATGAAAATGGAGGCAGATGAGAGTGACAGAGGGAGAAAGAATAAAACTGCTGGAAGACGGAAGTTCAAACTGAATACAAAAGGGAAGCAACAGCACCCTTTTAACTTTTATTTCTCTAAATACAAGTGAGTAACATTGTTCATACAAAATAATTTGTTCTTGGAAGATCTGGATCTGAAAAGGCTCCAAAGTTACGCATGTTGTCAACTACGATCTATGAGGTAGCTCATCATGAGCTGTAAGTTATCAACATTTGAGGATTTTCTTTCGATAATATGAGCGACATAAAGGACAGATATGTTGCTCTCCCAAGGAAAACTCTTCAAATGCTTGCAGACAGGTATGATGAAACAAACGTGAGCAAGAAAGCAGGACAGTCTGTCGTGAAAACTGACTGCTGTTACCAGAGAAAAGACGGGCAGGGTGAACTGCGGGACTGAGGTGTGATGCAGATAGCACAGTCAAGTATCTCCTGCCGAAATGCCTGAGTAAAACCAAACAAAACAGCCTGTGGTGAGATGATGGAAGGTGAATACGTCAGCCATCTGTCAATTTAGATGTTCAAACTCTGACTGTGATGGATTTTGAGAAACTATTAACACGTTGACTCTCAATTTTGTCTACAGCATCTTTGGGCTCTTTGAGTAGAAGTGAGATGCTGCTGAGGTAAATCTCTGAACTGTATTTATTTCTGATTTGGAACAGATGGACCAAAATTTAAGAAAACAGAAAACACTGAGTTGTGATGAAAATACTGCCATAGGTCAAAACAGCATAAAAGAGCTTATAAATACAAAACTACTTTAAGAAAATAACTTTAAAAAAGCCAACCCACCTGCATCTGGATCTTCTCCCAGTCAGTTTCACTTATTAATATTTCTTTTTCTTCCAACTGCTGAAACACATCTGGACTTGCAGCTATGGAAGAATCTATCTCAGAAAAGAATTCATCTAGGTTGATGTCGTAAGAACTCAACAGTCGACTGCTGATCTGCTGAATCTGGAAAGAAAACTGACTGTAGTTGCAGTTACTTACAGGTAGTCCATATGTGGATGAATTGTGATTGGTCAAGGGGGGCTGGTGAGCTGTATGATCTATGGAATTTTGTTCCAGTTTGCACCTGATGTAGAGATTAAAAGCATTGGGTTCCTGGACTGCGCTGAAGGACCATTATCCTTCCGTGAAAACACAGGATTTTCATCACTGAGCTCTCCCCAGACAGAGGCACTGTTCCTAACCCATACAGGCACTGCACAGAGGGTACAGCTGTGTTAGAGAAGGGAAGCACAGACCTCAGCTGAGCACTGGTTATTTGATGGAAAACCAGCGCATCTGCTGTGGGCTTGGTTAAAGGTGTGACACCTATGAAAGAAGAGGCATCTCAGTACAGACTTTTATGACTTACTGCCTTACATATGTCTTTGCATATTGCATACAGGCCTAAGCAATCTGGTAATCGGAGCTGAAGATCCTTGCATCAGTGCTCAGCAAAATAAATACCTAAAAGCAATGAATGCTTTTGTTAAACTTAATCATCTCCATGAGTGCAATCCCAACTCACTGTGGCCACTTTATCTCATTTCTACCAGAATATCTGAAAGGTCTGTAGGGAGTCACACAAATCAGCCTTTTCTTTTGAGACTCTGCTCATAAATGCTTTCAGCAGCTTTAAGGAACGTTTCAACCCCTGTACCAGGACCATGCCATGTGAGCCTTCCTCTCCATGCATTTCCTGTGAGTGAAAACTGGGAGGATGGGAAGGGGGAGGTGAGGTGGCAGAAGGGTTGTTGTCAGGCTCAGCCTGCTGGGACCTGAACTGCTTTCCTATTGTCTCATTGCACTTTTTTTGGTTAGCATTTCTCTACCAGGACACTTGCTCCCTTACAACTGCTGAAGTGTCCCTTCACAGCATGTATCAGAACATTCAAAGTAAAGTTTTCTAGACCCAAAGGAATCAAGAGACCAAATCCCAGAAAAACTATCTGAAAAGCTCACTTAATGTTCTAAGATTTCATTGAAACTCTGCTTTTCCTAAACTTCCTTCTAAAACTATGAAAAAACTCATCAGTTAATGTTTAGTTTAAAAAAAAATTATGTTCATATAAGTGCAAGTATAAAAGTGTCTTCTAGGGAAACATGTAATAGTTCTCAATAAAGACTTCAGAGACAAACTCTAGGAGCATCCACGTAAGGGAAATGGTGAAAACCATCCAGTAAGGCAAGTTGGTCACTTCTTGACATTAGATTTGATCCTGTGTATTATTTTTATTTTATAGTCTGAGGCACTGCTGAGACCAGTTGTGACTCACTCTATTTCCAAATGGTCCCTAACACAACAGTATACTGAAAGGATGTATCCATTTGTCAGTGAAGGGCTAATTTAGTTACCCTGTTAATTAATGCTGATGTACCAAAAAAAAAAAAAAAGAGGGTCCCTCGAGCCCCTTGGTATAGCCGTAAGTATTTAAATCACAACATGGTAAGAAAAGCAGCATTCCCTTCTGCACTCTGAGAGAATCTGATGTCTAGCAAAGAGCAGATGGGTAATCCTGTGCTCCCCTCATGACTCTTGACTGCCAAGAAAGGAAAACCAACCTGCTTCTATCCCATGCAAACAGGCACACTGACCTTCAGTGGTGTGTGTGAAAAAAAAACCAAACAAGAATCCCACCCTACAATATTTACACTCTGTGGTCTCCAACAAATCCCAACCAATGACACTACGGGCTTCCTGAGTGAGACATTAAATACTAATGCACTACACTGCAATCAGGTTGTATCTTTAACATTTTAATGTGATTGTGTATTTAATTAAGTAATAAGAACCCTAGTTTCATCTGAACTGTAGCTACTTAGGTTCTAGAACTGAATCTACTCCACATTGCAATTTTAACTGCTCTGATTTAATTTTAAAATCTGACTTCAGAAGAACAGGGTAAGATTACACCTAAACCTTACCTAATTCATGGTTGTTGTACATCAAGGTTGATCCATTTGAAATCACTTTTAGTCCTGATTTATGCTTGGTCTTCATTTATATTGGTATCAAACTTGAACAGAGCTGAACTGTTTTCATTAGAAAGCCAGGGTGATGCAATGGAAATATGGAGCAGCCATGACAATGCTTTCTAATAGCCTCTTCAGACCCAAAGTTTTGATAGGGAGAAGCCCACCCTGAGCTCGCACTTGTGTTTCTCTTCCCTGCTTCAATAAGCGATCCTGAAAGACTCTCATAAGCCTCCTTGAGCGGAAACTGTAAAATCAGAGAGAGGAAAACTCTTCTCCTGCCTGTGACAGTGATCTGTTGAGTTCCTCTGCTGCTAAGATACAATCTGCTCTGAGCTACTCCTGTATTTTCTGCAGCATGACCTGACCCAACCCATATCCATCAATCAGCAAATAAACTCTAAGGCTGGGAAGAAAAAACGTGTAACTGTAATTTAACCCAAAATTTCTAACTGGCAAATCAGTGTGAACTATCAATGTAAGCAGAAAAGAAATAAACATTTTGTATAATCTGTTAGTGTTAACATGCTCCAGGATTTAAATACTAAATCCTGCTGTATTTAATGTATAATACAGAATAACAACTGAAACTGATTAACTGAATTTATTTCTGAAAACACCACACCTCTATATTTTATGTCTGTGACTTCTTAAAGTTTGAACAGAATGGCATAAACTGAATATTTTAAATACTCTATCGGTCATCTGTACAGCAGCACAAGACTATGATAAAATAAAACGATGAAACAAAGCACCAAGGTGAACTTTGTCCACAGGGAAGCCTTTTTAAGTGATCCAGTGTTAGCAAATTGCTTACTAATGTGTTGACTTATGGCAACCCTCAAAAGTAAAATGAAAAGGCTGGAATTTACAGCATATCAATGAATCAGTTGATAAGCTTTTACTGGTTTAATATCCTCCTAGTTTTGCTGCTTGGAGCCACTTCAAGTTAGCAACAGAATGTTTACCATCTCCATGTGATAAAGGAAGGCAAATGACTAAACAAATTCCAGGACCATTATACTGTTTGGTGAGATTGAAATTAAAATCGGTGAGAGAAATCATGTGGAGGGCAGAAGAAGAAACTGAAGTCAACTACATCACTTCACAATGACTTACCTTGCTTCCTAAACAATGGAAGATTTTTAGCAAAGCTGGAGATAATGTAATGCATTTGAAAAGATTTAATGGCACCAATAAAAGACTACCACAATTAAATGACATACAGAAGTGACATTTATAGGTAGGATCAAAGAAATTCACTACCTAACATGCTGAAGCAACACCCTGCTTTCTCTGTATCTTACTGCTAAAAAGTAGCTTACTTTGGTTTCAGTGACCTTTCTTATCTCCTTTGATCTAGATTATTAAAAATTTTAAGGATAGGTGTAATAAGGGCTACTGTGGCACTCTGAAACAAGTAATACGTGTCCTTCCTAGTACTAATATTTCAGAAATTGCTTTTTGTTTTGTGATATTTATTTAAGAGTATGAAACTTGATGTTTAACCTTTGTGATCCTTCCGGAGGAGGCAGAGTTATTAAAAAGTTTGATTTTTTTTTTTCCCCAATTGTGATGCTATTTGATTACGCTAAAGTTTAGAGAGTTTGAATTATTTTTAAAAAGCTTTTTCGCATCAGGAAATGGATAGCTCCTTATGTAAAATTTCTTCAGTGTTTCCATTAACCAACACTTAAAGAGCAAACAGCAGGAAAACTCATCTACAATTCCTACTTAAAAGCCACTAAGAAAAGTAAGTATATATCCTTTAATCATAATTGGCACTGAATTCATTTAAACCTGGCTAATCCATATCAGAAGACTTCATAAATTTATTCTTAACAGAAGGTGAAAAAAGTAGTGCCCATTTTGTTCCCTGCAAAATTCTGAAATGTTACATACAAGAATGATTTCCTACTGCTGTGGACTGTGTATGAAACTACGTTACATGAAGACTTTCCCATGGCTTATAATCACCTGATAAAATGTGGGCAGTTTATCAGTCTGTTTTTCCCCTAAAACAGGTATCTAAACAGGGGCCCTAAAAGGTATCCCATTCCAGGTACCTTGGTAGACAGCTACTGCAGGCATCTGATTCAGCAGAGAAATTTTAGGAAATGACACTTGGCTGCAACTTTTGGCATAACTAAGAGCCTTCTTCAACTTCCCTTTACTGAGACCTTGTTTGTAGTGAAGCATGGGATATCTTGGGCCTACAGTCCCAATCCACCTAAGGATTCAATTCTTCCAAATTTAAGTGTTTGAGCACTTTCAAGTGTACCATCAGCTTTCTTCAATTACCTCCATATTCATCTTTTCTGTTACAGGGAAGGACTTTGCACTAATTCTGAAGGCAGCGTAGCAACCAGCGAGCTGTCTCAGTGCTACGGCTGAGACCAAGGTTTCCTCTCTCCCCTGCCATTGTCACCACAAAAGCAGAACAGCACCAGTTTTGCTGCAACAGTCAGCAAGATCACCTCCAGGGTACCAATCTCACCATCATACATCAATCCATAATATAGGAAGAGAGGGTCTTTGCCTCCAAAGCTCACCTCTAACAGGATACAACCAAGTGTGTGAAATAATGACAGAGTAGCAAGCCTTTTTCTGCAAGTGCTCTTCTGTTTAACTGAAGAAGGGATTTAAAAACAACCAACCAACCATTTCAAGTGTTGGTTTAAACCTACCACTGGTTTACCTTGCAACTGGGGTAAGAGTATTTTCCAAGTTGCATGCACATGTAAATGTCTGCCTTGTGTGGCTTTCTTAATCTCTGTTACCCAGGCTGGTTGGTAACCTGGAGTGGAAAATGGCTTCTCCTGCTCCCTGAGGGACGGTTTGGTCACTGCTGAGGATGTCAGAGCAGTTTTTGTTAGCGAACAACTCAGCTGGGCTGGCCAGTGCTAGACTGGGGGAGGAGAGGAAGTTGGCAAAGAGGGACTGGAGGATGGCACAGGGACTCTGCAGCAGCTGTGCTTTAAGTGAGCAGGGTCATTGCAAAATGATTGCACCTCATTTGGCCTCATTCTTATGAGGTCAGGACTCCAATTTATTACAGTCTGACTGCATCTGAACAGAAGTTAGAGAAGGGCAAAAGCATGGATTGGAACTGTGCAGTTTAGTGTCCAGTGAGGGAACAGGGAAAAGAAGTTATGATAGTTTATGGATTTATTTGTTTCTCCGTTTCTATACCCCCTTCATATAGTTCTATAGGAGAACGGATTACAGTGATATATCAAAAAGAGACGGGAAATAGAGCCTTACAAAAAGCTCCAATATTCTTGGCCTAGGCAAAAGGCAGGCCTTCAAATGAAATATTTAAATTATTTTCTCCACCTCTCCATTGTAGCGAGGAAGAAATGAACAGACTAACAAAACAACTGAGCGCTTCCAGTGCTGCCTGTTGGACATGAATAAGAAGGAATACACGAATTTGAGAGAACTGAAACAGATCAAAGAAGCAAAGGCAACTTACCTTTTCCTCAAAGAACTGCTTTCTTAATTTGCTGTCTTTAGGAGGCACCATTTTTCTCAAGTTTTTTACCATTTTCTAACAGTGTATCCCCTCCAGGAAGCTTCAATTCTGTAAGACACAATTTAGCTCAAGAAGAGGAAACTCAAATTTATATAACTTTACTGTTTATATGAAACTATCATTTTATGCATTTTTTTAATCTTTGACTTTTGTAGTGCATTCATTCTGTCTAGTTTCTTATTATATTGAAGTTTTAACACATTTGGAACATTATTTAGAAACAAATATTGTCCAGTGACACCACGTGTAGCAGAGGTAAAGCTTACCTAATGGCGCACTTTATTTTAAAGAAGAGTGCCCCGTCATGTATTACTCTGGTCTGATACTGCTCTTTTCTACACATGGGATAAGACTTTTTACCCGTAAATTTTTCAAAAGCTTTCAGGCATGCCTAAAAAAATAATTGCAATTACATACAATATGTTTCATGTTATTGGAACAGATGAAACAGGATGAATTGCAGAATGTAAAAGCAGTTTATTCATCAATCCATGAACACGACACAAAATGCATACTTTTATAATTAAAATGTTAAGAGAGTTTTGTAAATCTCCATATATTTGTATGAAATTTCATCAATTAAACTATTCCCACTTAGTACACAAACATATAGCTCACTTATAAAATATGTTTTCCCATATGATTTTAAAAAGGTAATAAATGGAATAAAGTGCCTCATCATAAAATAGCCTTAAATTATATTTCTTACCATAAAAATCTGGAATAAAAATTACTTTTCAAGATGATTACATTTAATTCATTAAGATATTAACTTAAATAGTTTTAAAATCCTCATGTATTATGTGCTTGAATAGTTATATAAAAATGTACTTACTTTATGGAATACATGGGAACATGAAAGCAGCACCTGTTTTTCAAAGGAAAATAAAAAACAACCAACCAGACCTGACTTTAACCCATTCTGAAAGCTGAAGAGTAAAAAAATGCTGACAAGAAAAATTCTGACTGCCTGAAAGGTCATCACTTTCTTTCTGTTACTCCCACAGTCTTTCTGGTGAAAATCAAATTAGTCTTCTATAGAAATTACTTAATATATTACATCTTGAACCGATATGGGAATTTTGTGTTAACAAGGCATGGAGTGGCAGAAAGCAAGAAATGCCAACTGCTATTGACTAGAGGCAAAGATTATAAAAC
Source organism: Mesitornis unicolor (assembly GCF_000695765.1). Taxonomy (NCBI): domain Eukaryota; kingdom Metazoa; phylum Chordata; class Aves; order Mesitornithiformes; family Mesitornithidae; genus Mesitornis; species Mesitornis unicolor. Next base: position 80,999 of record NW_010190343.1, read on the forward strand.
AAGTACTTAAAGCTGATTAATTTTTTTCCTTTTTCCCCACAGAGACATTAAATTTCAAGAAGTGATGTACATCAAACACAGCATTTCACACATAGAAAAAGACAAAAGAGAAAGCATGTTCACAGCCTACAAGAAAATTTCACCTTTATCCAACCTAAGTTCCCACCAAATGCTGATGATCTTCATCCTGACAAAAGATAAGAGTTGGACAAAAAAGGCAGTTGGCTCTTAGAGGAAGGAAAAACTGGGAAAGGAGTGAAAACCAGAACAAGTAGTGTGCACTATTGAGCTGGCAAACACAAAAGGATTAATGGCTAGCAGCCAGCTAAGGGAATGCTTTCAGATACAGTGGCTTTTTTCCCTTGAGGGAGGAAAGCTAAGGAAACACTGAGGACAAAAAGAATTCCAGAGGCATTTCCCTTTTTGTGCCAAATCTGAAGTAACCTTTTTAATGAGCGCTGTCTTTTGCTCTCTCTTGTCAAGCTTTAGACTTGCAGGGTACCCAGAAATTGGCAGAATGGTCTTTTGCCGGATCTATCCCAACTTTCTGTGGACAATTGTACACCTTCAGTTAATGTTGCTGTAAAAGGAAGCAAAAGCTCTGTATCTAAGGTTATTAAAAGACCCTGATTCACATCACAAACGTGGTTGTAAAAAGTCTTCAAGAAAAATTAAAAGAGGGAACAGGCAGAAAAAAGCCAGCCTAAAGTGCACAGTGGAAAGAAATTTGCAAGCAGTTGGGATAATTCTTCTAATTACCATCATCACCTCACTGAAGCAGCCCTCCTCTTCAATCAGTCACTTGTTCCTTTTGCTTCACATTTTCAAGACGATAGATGAGAAAATCTAATAAAGCCTGATGTATTTATGCATATGCTACACACATGCACTGAATAAAGCTATCAAGGTAAAATGCAAGCATCTCTTCTGATAATGTAAGGAAGTGACTGGTATTAAGAGTACACCTACTTCCATTTTCCAAGTAGAAATAACTATTGAACTAAACTGCAATTAACAAAACTTGTGAGAAAAATAGAACTTAAATTATATCATTAGTGAATATTTACCATACTGATGAATAAAGGCTAGGATCATATCTAACAAGAGTTTAAATGAAGTGAAATAAGCCTAACCCTGCTTTGCAAGAACAGATAAAAAGGCTGCTTACCTTCTCCTCTACTGTCATTTCAGAAGTGAACAAACACTATCAACCTTTCTCTACCATGTCCTGTCCAAAATACTTTCAGAGTTGGCCACTGACAGCTGGGACCAGCTCTTAAATTTTAAATGTTGTATTATGGTAGAATCTTTCATTTCCTTCCTTTCTTCCTCCAGCCCATAATTTTTAGCAAAAACTCTGGAAAAATTTTTTACATACATTTGTGTAGTCCACACAATGACACAGTTATACACCTACCTGAGGCTGAAGTGCGAATTCTTCCCTGCATATTGCACAAGGCTGTATGGAGTCTCCGTGCTGTATGGATCTCTGCTTTATTTTCACCCATTCTTCAGCAGTTAGTGGCAAGGAAGGAGGCTCAACTAGGCCTAATTTCCGAGCTGTGGACAATAACAACAAATCACGCAATAAAACCCATTGGTAGATGCAGACAATGGATTTTCTTTACATGAAATTCATCCATGATGCACTTATCTAAAAACACTTTCTACAAATAGTTCATATAAGTCAGAACCTCTCTTACATACAGGATTTATACAGGAAATTTTTAAATGTAAAAAAGAGATGCTAGTAGGTATAGCAAAGAATAGATCTTTGTCATCTTTGAACACCGACTGCCAAAGTCAATGGAGGAATGTCTGAGGTATGTTTAATAAGCCAGTAACATCAGTCTCTGATGAATCTGCTAAAACCAGAAAGGCAGAGGGATAGGTGGAATGCAAGCAGATGACACCTAGATGAGTGTTTTAGTTCTACATGGGAAGGAAAGGGTCATCTCTTTCATTCATACAAAAGTCTCTGCATAAACCAGACATTAATAAGCAGCACTTATATGTTCTGTGTAAGCTTTCAAAACCCCACCAGACAGCTTGTGTATCCAAACCCATTATACTAATTTTCATGAAAAGAAAAGCAATTCTAATGACCCAAAGGATTTGGAGGTCTTGGTGATCCACTTGCTCAAGTATCTGATTTTTCGAGGATAGGATTTGTTAATTTTTGAGACAAAAATCTCCTCCTGAGCTCACCCATCTACAGATGTATATCATCAATCATTTAAAATTTGCACAAAACCCTTTGATCTTTTAAAAGAACTTTTGTAAGGTACTAAAGGAATTATAATAGGAATACTTTCTTCCCTCTGGTTGAACTATCTCCCTAACCTACTTTCTTGTGAACTCATGGCATCCTTCAAACCTAAATCAATTTGATTCTGTATCTGAGAACAACAGAATGGCTTTGAGATTTCAAACTGGGTCAGTTTATGCTTTTGTAACAAAGTGGAAAGTGCTTTCTCTACATTTGCTTTGGTTCACATACACCCCACCTTGTTACTTTTGTTACCCTTGTAAAGATACCTATTTAAAGGTAAGCAAAGCATGTAAACTTAAGTATCAAAAGAAAATTTGAATCAATGATTGCATCGGTGGTCATATCTGAACTGTTTTGGGGGAACGCTGTTTCAGTCCCTGCACAACCCGATACCTGGACACAAATGCAGCACCTCCTGCACACGTGTGGGAGCTCACAGCTCTGCCTGCAGGCTACGGGTGAGAATTCAAACCGTTCTGTGTTGAGTAACAAAGCACACACGTATGTACTAACAGCACTGTAATTTCAGAATGTAAAATATACACTGTATTAGCATGAAATAGTGCTGTCTGTCAATTTTGATGTAAAATGCCTTTATCTGGTGCTCTTGCTGGTGAAAAATAATATGAGCTTTAAGGGAAATATGAAGGATCCTGCAAACTTTTTAGAGTCTAAAAACAGGTTCAGAGCATGTGTTTTGCTTGGAGCTCATGTGTGAATTGCTGAAATTGGTAGCTGAGTGTCAAGGAAGTTTTCCTAACCAGGAGTGCTTTCCTCCTTGAACATTTAACTCTTTAAGACCTTTCAGCATTTCAGCTGCAAAAGAAGAATCAAATTATAAAATACACAATAAATGTTTCAGTAAAAACATATAAAAAGCTTCATCTGACAGTAATACCCAAGAGTATCAGTGAATGAGTAAGAAAACAAGATCCTGTTTTGATAGTCCAATATACACAAGCAATGGTCTTCATGATGAGAAAATCTCGATATGCAGGGAGCGGACAAGATATCAAACCAGTCACAGCATGAAAGGCAGTATCACAACATAAAAAATGCCTACCCTTGATTTTCTTGCAAGCACTGTGGTAAGAGACCGTTTGAAAGAAGACAATGAGATGGCTTTGTGGAAAGCCTTTTGTATACCCCCAGGATAAGAAAAAAATGCTTATTTAAAACTTTCACAAATGGATGATTAAAGCTGCCATGTAGGAAGAGGTTGGCAGCAAAACCTAACTTCTAAATAACATAAACCAGATGGGATATTTGTGAGGGACAGGTTATACAGGTGTTTAGAAGGAAAGCTTTTATGCAGCATAGTTAATAAAGGAAAACTGGCAGTAGGACACACAAGAAGGGATATGTGGTTGAAGCAAAAGGCTCTATGAAGATATTCTCAAAGCAGCACTTTGAATAAATGTAAGCAATGAAAGCCTACATTTATCACAGCTCAAGACATCCAAGACTTTTCATCTTTGTGCATCAAGTTTACAAGGCCAACCCATTTACTGACACACCCAACTCACAACCAAGTGAGTTATTTATCCTAAAGTGAACATTAGCAAAGTGATTAGATTCATTAACCTTAAAAGTATTATTATTTAATTTTAGGACTTCAGTCTTTATTGAGAAAAAATTAATGATAGTGGCCTGTGAGATTTTGTTTGATTACCCACGAACTCAAGGAGAAAAAGGTTGCATTGAATTACATTTTCAAAGTTGCTTCACAGCTGTAAGCTTTAAACCAAACAATTCTTACTAATAAGAGAAAGCTTCTTCACAAGGATTTTAAAATAAAGTGAGACTATAGATGAAAATATTAATAAGCAATACAATTGCAATTAAAAAAAAACTTTCAGCATATTTTTTGACTCACTTGCACTAGCATTCATATGGGACATTTCAGTCTATGCTGTGATGTGAAGAGAAAATACTTTGTCTTTCTAATTGCAGAGAACATGCTCACGCTTGGGCTGCATTTTCTCACCACAACCTTTAGCTTCCATATTCAGTCATTATGAATGTACTCCTCCACTGTTTTTCCCCCCACTATCATCTCTTCTTTCCTCTTAAAAATGAACCAAAGAAAAAACCCTCCCATCTCTAGAACTATGAACAGGTAAACATAGGAATAATCACCTTGTCTTACTACTTTTGTCCTATCACTTGTTATACTCACTTCTTGTGTATCATCTTAAAGTACCCTTTTAACCTTCAGCCAAATCCAAAAGGCAGATGCCTGTGTTTGTGTGGAGCCTCATTGATTTACATGGTTCTCTTTAGAGCTGGGACTACTGTGACAGTTACTATACAAAGGGCAACATGAATTTCAGAGAGGCCTAAGGGCATCTTTATGAAAAAAGAATAAATAAAATGGTGACGAAAGTTTATTATGCTTAAGACTGCAAATTGTGGATACCATTTCCTTTAAGAAACGCCTAATCAAGACAACCAGAAGGATGGAGACAAGAAGATGTTCATGGCAAGAATACTGTAGAAACCTTTAAAAAAAGGGAAATACAAGACTGAAACTGATAAGAGGGAAGCACATTTGGACTCCTGGTCTGTTAAGATGCTCCCTAGCTTTGTTTTTTTAAGCAATATTGTCTGTCACTGCTGTACAACTGTATTAGTATAATGCTATTTAGAAGTGTGTTTTCTCACCAGGCATCATTCCAAGTCCTCACATCTGTGACTTTTATCTTGTTGCATGTTTGCTTCTAAATTTGAAAAAGGTATTTAACTACAGGTGTTAATTCTTCCTGGGTTTAGCCCCAGGACCATTGTAAAAACAAATCTTTTTAACTTTGAGTAAAGGTGGGTATATATTAACAAAGAATACATTTAATGCAGCACTAGTAAATGTCTTTTTACTGAATGAGGAATAAACCAACCCATTTCAAATAGACATAAAAATCTTAATACTAAAACATTTCCTCAAATAAATACAGTATCAAAATTATTGTTTGCTTGAGAACATAAGGTAACGAAAATTATAGCAGTTCATATACAAAACATATTTAGAAAAGTGTAAAAGACTTCCTGAGTTTTAATTAAGAATTCTTCTTCAAGATTCATTAGCTTCTTCATTTTTACCTTGTCACAATAATAATTTTTAATACATTTCAGATATGAAAAGACATGTTCAAGTGACTGATGGCCTAAACTGCTGAATTTTTAAAATTTTTTTTTTAAACAAGAATTTTTGCTGCTTAGCATTAAATTATCTTATTGAACAGAAAGCTTAGCTTCCTCATTATAGTTTATTTTAAATAAACGCAAAAATTCACAAATCAGAATACAATGAATTACCTAATGTTAGCTGGGGAGGAGTGGGATCAAGAACATAGTCCTTTTCTGCATCTTCCTTGTTTTTGTGGTAAGGCCTTTTCTTTCTCAGTCCAGTATCTACTACTGCTCTGATAATTTCTTTGTTCACCGGTTTGTAAATGTTCTTGATATTCCTTGTCCTTGACTCAAAAGGATCTGCTAGCGAAAGATCCTGGAGCTGATGACTGTGTATTATATGATCCTGTGAAGCAACTGCTGAAACTGCTGCTGTCTCTTTTTTGGAGGAGAGTCCCTAAAAAGAAAAAAAAAAAGCTTAAATAATTGTTATAAATGATTTAAAATCATATAATACTAAACTAAAAGAAATCCTGCTCTTAGCCAATGTTTTTGATTTGTCAAAGGCTTTTATACACACGCAACTCCCGTACTTGAAGCCTAACATACAATTACCCTAATATGAAATTTAAGATGTTTCTGACACATCTTGGTTTTAACATATAAAAAGTCAAATGAAATCTTTGATTTATCATTTATATTAAATAAAACAGAAGTAATTTTAAAGTTTTAATTACTGAGCCCATAACTATTATATGCAATAAACTCATTATGGACTATAAAAGTTTGGCATGCCCAAACACATTTTTACTTCAATATAATTAAAAACAATCCCAAGGGCTAACCTTGCCTTCCAGAACACTAAATATAAACAAGAACATATTATTTTTCATACAGGGAATGGGCTTATCTATCTCTTCCTCCATTTCTCCACAATCTTCTGCCTTATTTTAAAAGATGTGAAATTGCGCCTTGTAAAAATCAGGACGCTCCATTGAAAATCTTTAGTTGCTTCTACAAGAGTCATGTAGCTCTACAAACAGACACGTACAAGAATGTGAATAATATTTCTCAGCA
>NW_010190343.1:87504-88066 GCF_000695765.1 Mesitornis unicolor
CTCATTAACAGCAGAAGAGAAACTTACAATTTTGTTTTTCCTAAGACTACCATCAGAGACAGATTAACGTGTATTCCAGGCACAGAAGTTTATTCTGGCTCCATCAGCCACCAGCTGTGCCCCTCTCCTACCTGCCTCATGCCACCCCTAGTGCTCATAATACAAAGAATACCTTCAAAACCAATGGCTGAAATCACAAATTTTCAAGAAAAAATACGGACATAGCAATAAACCTCGCTGAACTGTTCTGCCGGATTATTTTATTGTAGAGAAGGTCAGAGACTGCCTTCCACCTCCGGGTGACCAGAGTGACACAATCACAGACAGCTGCCCCTCAGCGCTGTCACCGGGTGGGATGAGGGCGTCGGGCCCTGCTAGCCAGGCCACCTCCCACCACTGCCACCCCTGTGGCCTTGCCCCAGCCCCCCTGCCCGTGGCCCTGTGGTTCTTTTTTACCTCTCGCACCTTTTTTACCTTACAAACCTCGCCCCCGTGCCCGACCGCAGCCCTAAGGGCCTCCCTGGGCACCATGACCTCCGCGCCTCTAGCGGCGGGGCCCGCG
>NW_010190343.1:88527-117324 GCF_000695765.1 Mesitornis unicolor
GGCCGAGGCCGCTGCGCAGGGGCGGTGGGTGCGCGGGAAGGCGCTGTGGGGAAGGGCGGTTTAGGAGGTGGTTGGCTCTTCTGGTTCGGCCCCAGTGGCTGCTTGTAGGCACGCCCCTGCGAATGAGTTGGTAGTGGGCAGTAATGAGAGCCCTCCGTGTCCATTTTGACCTGAAGACTGTTTGTCACTCTGCATTTTTAAATTTTCAGTGTGTATTTTTAACTTTAGAGCCGTTTTTAACCTGGCAGGTGGTAAGCTCAGCTCTGTCCTCACTACAAGAAGGACACTGAGGCACTGGAGCATGTCTAGAGAAGAGCTCCAACTGGTGAAGGGTCTGGAGCACAAGTGTTATGAGAAATAGCTGTGGGAACTGGAATTGTTTAGTTCAGAGGAGACTGAGACCTTACCACTCAACAAATACCTGAAAGGACGTTGTAGTGAGGTGGACGTTAGTCTCTTCTCCCATATAACTAGTGATAGGACAAGAGGAAATGGCCTCAAGTTGTGCCAGGGAAGGGTTAGATTGGATATTAGGGAAAATTTCCGTACTGAATGAATGGTCAAGCACTGGAACAGGCTGCCCAGGGAGGTGATGGAGTCACCATCCCTGGAGGTATTCAAGAAGCATGTGGATATGGCACATCAGGACATGGTTTAGTGGGCATGGTGGCTTTAGGTTGATGGTTGAACTTGGTGATCTTAGAGGTCTCTTTCAACTTTAATGAGTCCATGATTCTATGATTATCATACATGTAAGAACTTCCTTCAGTGGCAGCCTTTTAGCAGGGCTCTCTGGCTTCTCAGAACTCCCCAGCGATGGTGGCAGGGATGTGCAGTCTTTGGCCATTTGCTTCAGTAGCCTCCCTAGTTAGTGATGAGCACTGAGGCACTGCTTGTGCTGCGTTAATGCCAGCTGGCTATCGATCTGTGATCCACTATGATCCATTTGGTCATAGGTGTCTCTGGCATGAAAAACACCTTTAAGATAATTATTTCAGTAGTTGTAACTGCACCTCTTCCTAAGCATAGCATCACAGAATGGTTTGAGTTGGAAGGGACCTTAAAGCTCATCCAGTCCAAACCCCCTGCCATGGGCAGGGACACCTCCTGCTAGAGCAGGCTGCTCAAATCCCCAGGCATGGCTGGGTAGTGTGAGTGTTTATATTTCCCCCTCCATTTAGCTAAGTCAGGGTAGCCCATTTGAAGTTACACACTGGTGGCATTAAATTTTAAGGGAAGCTACATCACTGCAATTCTGAGTGACCTGTGGTTTTGGCAATTGTATAGAGTCACCATTATTAAAAAATAATTTCTATACAAAGAGAACAGATGAGTGGTATCCATATGGTGTGCCATTTCTTTAATCTTTTGGGTTTAAATAGTTGTCAGAGTCCTCAGCTGCTACTGACTTGAGAGATTCATTTTCTTGTGGAACTGACATTTTCCAAGGAAAAGCAGTGAGTCTGTCCTGAGAGCAATCCTTCGAGCAACATATAAATGGAGTGATTAAGCCACTGGATGCACTTCTCTGTAATTATAAGCAATTACTTTAAAGTCAAATCTGCAAATGAGAATACCTCTGTGTACTGAAGGGAAAGATGTAAAAAGCTACTGAAGTGGCTATCTTTAAGATGACATTAAATCAGTGCTTGTTTCTAAAGACAGGAATAAAAAGATAAAATAATGTTTTTTTTTTAAAGTGAACTTGCGGGTTAGCTTGACACCAAACCTGACTCAGTAATACCATGAAGGGATATTTTACAATAAAAACTTCTAAATATTTTTAGTAATGCATTTTAATTAGCAAATAAAGTGAAAACTTTATTTTCTGCTGTCTCAAAATCTAAGTGAAAGTGTAAATGCTGTAATATTTGCAAAAATAAACCCATCAATGTGTAGAAAAATCTTTAGTATACATCAACGCTAATTTGTAGATACTGAAAAATACCTCTCGTAACTATTTTTTTACTGTTTTATGCTTGAACTTGATCCAGCATTCTTGTATCTTTTCAGTATTGCATTACTGGGTTTTTTTTTAGGAGTTCTTGAGTGAGTTTCTAAAGTCGCTAATAAGCTTCTTATAAAATAACGTTTGCTGTCTTCTATTTCTGTCATACCTCATTTAGATGATCCTATACACGTGTATGCTTAATTAAGGCTTTTCATTAAAATAAGCCTTTAATCCAAAGGTGCTGGGCCTTAATTGAAACTCAGAGATTAGTGATGTCTCTTATTTTAGTTTTCACTTTTCCTGTACTTCCTACTGCTTCTAAACTAAAATGTCTGCATTAGCCTTAGCTGATACATGGTAAGGAAGAAATTAAAATTCATACTGCAGTCTGCTGGAGAGTAACACAGCTCAGTAATTGCCATTTCTTATTAAGTGCCACCTTTTACCAAGCGCCTCCACTTCAAATGCAAAAGGTTGCGTTAAGCACTCTAAGGACATTAACATAATGAACACGCTGCCTGTTTCGAAGGTGACTAGTAAGTGACTAATGATACCTGTTTTTATCCGTGTGTATTATTTAAAAATGTTAATTGTATGTTTAAATAGTGCTGAAGTCATGGATTTGTCTAGAATGGTTGAGTTTTACAGAAATATTTTTAAAAAGATATAGGAAAAGTTAGATTTTTATCCGCAGGTTAGCAGCACCCTTCTGAGGTACCATAAGGTGTAGTAAGTTTTAAAGCCTTTTTGAAGAAGCAGGACAGATAGAGCAGCTTCTGGTCTTTTCAAACAAAATGCACTAGCAGAAGAGCAAATCCATTTTCTTATAGAGCTGCAACTGAGCATGGTACCACTATTTAGCAGAGGTAGGTGGCCTACTGCCATCAGTAGCAGGAGAGTAACTTCTCAGGAAGAGCTGGTAAATTGTGTGAGTTGAATAAATTTGATACAGAAGCAGCAATGATGGGGCAGAGGTTTGAAGTAAACTTTCCAGTATGATGATTGTAATGAGCCTCACTGAAACTGGGTCTTCACACCATGATGTTGTCTGTAATATCTTTTTATACTTTGCCATGCTGCAGAATGTAATAAAAATATTAATGTATTTGAAAGGAATATAGTACTGTGGTGGAGATGACTTCAAATTGATCAACATTTGAATGGCAGTTTGAAAAGAATGTGTTATAAAAATGTATGTTGAGATGATAGATAAAGCCTGTGTCATAAACAGCAAGAATGGTGAGTGCTATCCTCTTTGTAAGCTTATCCTTGGAAGGGTCAGGCTGTAGTGTTGTTATTGGGCTGTGTTATTGTCCCCAAACTAAGCTCCACAGTATGGACAGAGAATAGGATATGTAATGTCCTTTGCATCTGTAAAGATGAAGAATTTTTCATTGGAAATAAGGACATTTATGCTGCTGAAAGTGTACAAACCAATAATTCTTCTAAGACTCAAGTGCACTGCTGTCATAAATGATGAGAGCTGAGTCTAAATGTGTTATGGAGGAATTCTAGCTTGAAATACTTTTACTGGCTGAGGAAGGCAGGTTTTGGCACATCTGCACATGTGAGCCATGCCTTTGGCTCAGCAAGGAGCACTGTGTCGCAGAGCTTTGTAGTTGCTCATTTAAAGGGTTTTTGTTAAGAGAACTGAGTCAGAGATTCTAAATTATAAGAAAACACTGCTCTTTCTTCTCAGAAGTTTGAAAATGTTTTGCCTCATTTACTATTCACATATAGACTAAATATATATATTTGTTTATATGTACTTGTACACACACCCCCCATGTATTTTTCCTTGTGCTGTTTGTTTACTGTTGGCATTTTTTGTCAGTTTCTTCTAACTTTCAGCTGTGTTCTTCCAGCTCGGTAGGAAAGCTGCATACTTTTCATTTGTAAGGGTTGTAGAGATGTTATTAGGTCCCAATTAAGGCCCTTTCAAGTTAGTGAAAAAGCTGCTGCTGGTTTATAGTTGAATTCAAAATCTGTTCTATTAAGTAAATCTGATTTCCTTCTCAGGGAGGAAGAGCTTAATTTAAGGGGACATTTGTATATATACATTTTTGGAACAGATTAGTTTCCAAGCCAAATGTGATTTTAGGTATGACAATTGATTCTTATTAAGCATATGTCTTAATGATTTTTTCTTTTTACTCCAATAATGCACATATTAGTAAGGATTTATAGATCCGAAGGACTTTATATTTGTAAAAGCTTCCAAATATTTTATAAGGATGAATTGGAAATTACTTAGGTAATGTTACTCTAAAAAGAACAAAACCAGAACATCTGTTTTTCAGTATTCCTGATGCCTGTGTACGAACTGTGTGTGATACTAGGGTGTCTAATGCTGTAGATGTATGAATGTTTAGTTTTGGACGTTTCCGTGAAGTGCTGCATATGTTCTAATCTGTAATTTCCGGTTAGATGAATATTTGCTTAATGGAGACATTTTCCATGTTGTGGGAAATCCGTTTAATTATGTAAGGGGTGAATTTTCTACAAATGTGTACTGTAGAGTACAAGCATCAAATTCATACCATTGTCAGCATTTAATGCACTGGTTTTGTTTCTTCCTCTCTGTTTGTCTTTGGAGAGGTCCTCATTCTTTGAGGATGAAGTAAAGCTCTGGGTCCATCACTGCGGTCTTCAGAATTAGCACTGAAAACACAGGATTCCTTCCCTGGGTTGATGAAAGTAATTTCTTGTTTGCTGTGTCAAACAAAGCATGCTATTTGTCACATTGTGGTTTGTGTATCTTTTAAGAAGCTTTCAACTTTGATCTGAGTCAAGGTACACTCAGTAGCACAGATGACAGAAGTAACAAACCAGTGATGTGCATTGTCATTCATACAAACTCTTTAAGTCAACAAATACCGAGACTTAGATGTAGAAAACCATCTTGCTTTTGAGGGGGCTTGTGCATTCTTGTGAGAAAACGCAGACCTTTGCTTTTCTTCTTTCAGACAAAGGTGTGGAACAATTTATTAGTCAAGGATTCAGTTCAGTGTCTGCAATCAAAAGGTGCCTCTTCTCGTCCAGATTCTGGCCCTTGCTTATATTTTCTAGGTAAACAGTTGCATTTAAAAGACATTGTAGAGGTGGGCTCAGTAGCACATAAAAGCTGCTTTCTTCAAACTGTCATCACGGAGGTTTTCAGAGCGTGCTTTTAATACTTCCAGCACTGGCATTTGTGTCTCTTTCTCCCTCTGTCTCTCTTTTTATGTTAAATGCTATTTGAAATGGGTGTTTTTTTAAATGCAACTTTCACCTGCTTTTTACCCAGTCTGTCTGTAGGGACATTAACCTTTTGTGTAACAAGACAGAGGGTTAGAAAACTGCTTCACAAAATTACCATTTTGAGAGAATGCAAAAAAGACAATCATAACAAACAAGCAGTTGATCTGAATGGTGGTGTGTTTCTGAAAGTTGTATCTTGCCACATGTTAAAGCTTTGAGATTTGAGGCACAATTCGATCAGCCCGTCTGACCTTCTAAGACTGCGCAAGGAATTTTATGCAGTTAGCAAAGTTTAGGACTTAAACCATTTGTTTAAACCATATCCTTCAGAAAGCCCTTCAGTTTTCATGTAAAAATTTCATAACTTGGGGGAGGTTGTTTGTTCAAGTGGTTAATTATCATGACTGTTACTCTTTATTATATCTCATTTGAATTTGTCTGGCATCAGCTTCTAGCCATTTGCTCTTTTTATGCCTTTCTCAGCTAGGCTGAAGAGCTCTTTATTAACTGATATTTTCTCCTTGAAAAGATACATTAACAATGTCATCAAGTCATCCCTCAATTTTTGTTGCTAATCTGAATAGATTGGGTTTGTCAGACGCTCTTGAGACATTTGCCTAGGCCCAGAATATTTTCCTGCATTTTTTTCACCCTGTGCATTATACAGATTTTCAACTTAAAAAATTAAGATAATTGAACAGTATAGTATTCCATTCTTTGTCTCATCAACAATTTATACACAGCAAAAATTTTTATTCTTCTTGCTTGGTACTATGTTTCCTGATAGAACAAAAGTGTATGCAGCAAAAATTGTTCTTCAGAAGACAGAGTATTTTTCCGTAATTTTACTTTTCTCCTCTTGGTATTTTCAGATGAAAATGTCCCGTTTCTTATGTGTTGTTCAGAACTGTCATCTTTGCAAAATATACCCAGGAGTGGGAAATACAGTAAGGAAATGCAGCTGTGGTGCAGCAAAGGTAAAAAGACACCTCTAGAGGAACATTTCGACAAAATAAAACTTGCGAATACTGGTATAAGGAGCTTAAAGAAAACTCTGGGTAGGGCTTAATGTCTAGCATCAAGATAATATAGGTATAATTTATCACTTGTGAAATATTGTGCTCGTGAAAAAAATCAATGAGGTACAATAATTCTTTTCTGTATGCTGTGTAGGAAAGACAGATCGGGATGTGGAAGTGGGAGGCTGTTCTGTAAATCCCAAAGGTTTTTTTCAGGCAAGAAAAGTGAAGAGTATATGGGACCATGAGAGAATATCTGGGCTAAATACAACCTTGAATAGGTTAAGTGTGACAGTAGAGAGCAGAAAGCAAAGACTGATTTCTTCTCCAATGGGATTTTAAGGAGATCAAGAGTACAGGCAGGTGACATCATTCAATGTCATGGTAAATCGTGATGTACAGCACGATATAAACTAAGCACCTTATAAACCCAAGGTTTGTAACATGTCTAAAATCTGAAATGCGACTTTTGGTGCGTATTTTAAGTAGTAGGTTTTTACCATTATTTCAAATCCACATCCCTGTAATACCAGTGTAAATTATCTCAGATAAGTTAGAGGAAATCTGAAGAATATTTATAGGTATAGTGATAATGTACTGGAAATGCATGAGGAGTCACCAGGGCTCAAAGGGATCAAACTAAAAAGACAAAGAGCTTATGCAGAAACAAAGTATTTTTCGGTTGCTTGGAACTTCAGCAGAGCAGATCATAAGAAATGACCTGCTTCAGCCTTTGCTATTTGCAAACAGCAAGTGTTGCCGAAGCAGTGATGCACATACAGGGGTTGCAACAACCCATGGATTTAAATGACAGTGACAGTCAGGACATGTGGCATTCTTCCAAGGAATCTGAAGGAGCTAAAGATTTGTAACTGAATTCCTATCAAAACGTAGGTAATTAATCAGCAAAGTGGGATACAATAGAGGAAAATTGAAGGTAGTCAGCTTCATATAAAACTGTTTTGGGGGAAATGGTTCTGAGAATGATTCCAGGAATTAGAATAGTGAACCTTTCTTTGGGGTCAGGAAATTTAAATGATAAAATCGTCAAGATAAAAAAGCTATGAAGAACCTGGATAGAGTATAACTCTACGGAGAAATAACTGACTGTTGCACCAGTGTATCTTGCTGCACCAGCCTTATAGTGTATCTTAAAGGTTAACAATTTAATGGAGAAGGTTGGCAATACAAGTACGTATATAGATTTATCAACAAGAAGTGAGTGCCACAAAAAATACTAGACAAGGTTTTTAGGCAGTAGCTAGTAACATGGCTAATCATAAAAATAGAACTTGATAATTATAGTGACAGAAATATAGCCAACGTGGAGGAAAAGTAGCTCGACGATAGAAAGCAAAATATTTCATCAGAAAAATGAATCAGTCAGTGGAATGTCCAGGGATCATTTTGGATGTGCTTCCCTTCCTGCCCCGTGCCAGACCATGGAGGTACAGCAGCCCAGGACAGCACCGTGGCTGAGCTTTTTGTGCTGCACCCTATTGTGAATCTGTGTTTGGAGGAGAGGCTAGAAGTGGTGGCTAATGACATCCCAGTTTGCTGATGAAACAAAATAAAGCATTTTATCACTACGTTTCTAAGATAAAGACCCAACCGCGTACACAGGAAGGGTCAAGGGGGAAAATAGAAATGATTAGAAGCGTGTGGGGAGCTTCTTTACACATAAATTATCAAGAATGGTCCAGATTTGCAGCTGATGAAAATTGGCACATTTCCACTAGAATCAGTGGCACGGTGCCAATTTACACCAGCAGAGAATCTACCCCAGTGCTTTTTTAAATAGGAAAAACTAGGACAATTATAGCAGAGACCTGCAGTAAAAGACCAACATGATTACAAAAGCAAGTCTGGGAAGGTTAGGAAGTGCCAGCATTGACACTATGTGTATCATTAAAGATGCATCCTTTTTTCGAATGTTGGTCAGGATTGGTTTTTACAGTCAATGCAAAGTTGCTCCCTATTTTTTTGCTGTAGAATGCAGATTTCTCCTGTTTTATACTAGTCTGCTACTTTCTCCTACCTTCTGCTAGTTCCTATTCTATAGTCTGTTGTCATCAGGAAGGTTTTATTAACTATTCTGCTTAAGCAGCATAGTGAAAAGGGGAGCAGCTGAGAGTACCGGAGGCAGCTCAAATGTCAGGATGAGCCTGCTTGTCTGCAGTCATGCCCAAATTAACTTTAAGGTGAGGAACTCACCTCCTGTCTCTAAGTCTCTGCAACATATAGCTTAGCAGGAGCTCTAAAATCATCCTGGAAAACTGAGCTAACACTTATGCGCGTGGCTCATGCTGAGCTTAGGGCAAACTTGGCTGTGTTGTTAAACTGCCTGGGTTGTATTGCTCAGATGTGCATCCTCAGATCTTGGGCTGCAGTGTAAGACTAAAAGCCTTAGCTTTCCTTGTCTCAGTCCCTGTGCTTCTTAGAGTGGTATTCAGAAAAAGGTCCTGCATAGACTTTTAGGACAAGGATAGAGAACAGTCAACTGCTGGAGTTAAAATACGGCCGATGTGGTTTTATTCTCAGAGCTCTGGGAGGAAGGAACATGTTAGCAGTAGACAGAAGCTTCAAATCTGCCAGCTCTTACAAGACCCCTTGATCATATGTAGGTCATGCCCAGGTTTTATCTCTTTTCTGCAATTGTCACACCAATGCTACCAGTGAGAGACATGATTTTTTGAATGTGGTCAAAGCAGTTTTTCTACTCACATAGAAAGATTTTACAGAAACTTTCCAGAAAATTTTCTTCCTGAGACAGAAACCTGGCATGGAGAACAGTTGAAGTTTGGTAAGGTTGTAAGAAACTGAAAAGGTTTAATAAAGTGGTGTTAAACCACTTAATTATAAACATAGTTACCAGCTAAATAATTTGCATAGTGAAGACGTGCTTGATGCAGCTAATTGCACTTCCTGATACTGCCTGAAATAAAAGGTGAATTAAAGAGAGGGAAACACAAAGTTAATGAGAGTTAAGAAGATACAAGAAAGTGTGCGTATGAATACATCCACAAGGGGGAGAGAGAGACGGAATCCTTGTTGCTTCTGTGGGGCAAGCTACTGCATAGAGTAGCGAGTCCTTCTACAATTAATTTTTTCTGGTAGGATTTCAACTTGTTTTACCAATCACTATTGCTTTATAAACTCTCATCACAACTTTTCTTGCTCATCGTCTCATTTGTCCCTACCTCCTCACCTTATTATTGTTTTTTTTTGTTTGTTTTGCCCTGAGTGGAAAGTCGTTCAAGGAGTTAATGTGCTCATCTCAGCAGAGGGGAGGAGGGGGTTACCTTAGACCCTGGCTGTGCTTTTTCTTGGCATTGTTTGTAGCTATCATTGCCTTGTGTGCCTATCCAGCTTGGCAGGATATAAGCCATTTCGGGGGGATAGGTGTTACTTAAGAACAATTTCAGATCCGTTCTTTAATATTCAAAATGATTTGTTTCTGGTAATAGTAATTGTGGCTGCCATACAAGTTCAGATAAACCCAAGATTTTTCTCTTAGCACTGTGTTGCACAATAATAGATCTGCTAAAGGAATTGTTTATTCTTCTAAAACAGAGTTCACTTAATATTTTAGAGACTGGTCACTGGGCTGTTGGTGCACTATGATGCCCTAGCATTCCTAATTTTAAATTATTTTTTATCTTTATTAATTTTAAGTAGAGATTTAACATTTCTATTTTAAATGCCTATTAAAATGCCTATTTATTTTCTATTTTAATTTCTTATCGAAACAGAGTTAAAAGATAGTAAAGCTACATCTTTATCCTCCCTTTAAAATTTCCTAATGACCCTCGTATATCTAATTAGAGTTTATCTCAAAGGTGGAAGATTTGTTGAAAGGAGACACAAATGCTGTTGCTAATAATGTGGTAGTGTTGTAGCTATTGTGCCTGTGTGAGGCTTATGTGCCTGAGAGAAAATAAATATTTATTCAAAGTATATCTGTTAATCTAATAAAAGTTATTAAGTCTACATATATCATATCTCCTAAGTAGAGCTTTGTATATTTTTTTTCCTAAAGCTTATCCTTTGGATTTGGAAGAATGAGGAAAATCAGACATTCTGTTCAAAAAATATGCTAACATTTATGGTAGCCCATACAATTAAAAAAGTAAATCACAATTTAGGTTTAGCCTTTACGCTGTCAATACTGGTGGAAAGGTAGCTGAGTGGTTCTTGTTGAATGAAATTTTCTCTAATGTTTAAGCCACCAATAAAACCCCCAGTTAAGCCCTTCATAGGAAACTTAAGAATTGACTGATGGGAGTCACATGGTTAAATCAGTGCTTGTTATTCATAATTTAGTCAATGGTTGATGGAAAAAAATTGTCCAATTATTTGACAAATACTGCTTGGCAAGATGATTTACAGAGAATAATGCAAGTATTTGTTGAAGAATTTAAAGTGACAAAAAATGCCAAAATTACGGCCTTTATTCTCAATGCAGTGATTAGAGCTGATTGAATGATATTCAGACAGTTTGACTAATTTTGAATAGTCCTTACACAGGCAATATTCCCATTGACTTCAGCTGGAATTTTGCCAGAGTAAGGACTACAGGATTGGGCCTTTGAGTGTAAATGTCTTGAAAGGGTCCCTTTATAAAGCAGCAGCTTAAATTCTGAACTGCAATGAAAACCCATTTTCACTTTTCTCTGCCGCTTTGCGTGCTCTGTGGAATTGCTCTGTATGAATGTTAATCCCATTCCCTCTTTATCAGTAGAGGGTGCTATGGGAGTTTTGTGCTCTCCAGTAGCCTTTTGTTTATGCACAGTTCAATCTAATTTAAGTTGAACTGACCATTTCAATGGGAGTCAAGTGTGTATTTAAATGGTGTGTGGGAGAGCCATAATTTAATGGCAAACCATTTCCTTAATTGATTCAAGTTAAAGAAGGGAGACATTTTAAAGTGGATAGTTTCAGATTCCTAGTCTCTACCCCCATACCCTCCTAAATGGGTCACTGAACGTGCTCTTATACTCTTACATGATAAATGATTTTCATGTATTTTTGAAAGGTGGGTTCAGTATTCCAAGTTACTAGAAAAGTATAATGAACTAATATTTTTTAATATAAAGTTCAGTAACTTTGTAAAGTTCTCATTTTTTTTAGTATTAGTAGGACTTTAATACAAAAAGGTGTTTACAAATCCCTGACATGGAAATACTTCAAAGTGGAATAATGGTTTTTGGTGAGCTAGTATATCCTATGCTTTGTTACAAGAGTGTTAAGGTTGTAAAGTCAAGTGTAGAGAAAACAGAAAATACATAGGCAATCTTAATTCTGGTAATTTTTCTGATTGTTCATCAACATCCTGACAGGGATATTAAATTACATGATTGCATAGCTACTTTTTTCTATGAGACGTCTGTGCCTTTAACATATACAATAGACACCACTGAATAGGAGCTCTATGAAATGTTTCTTTTTATCTGAATTACTCAGTGTATGCCACTGAGTTATTTGCTGCTCACCATTCCATCCAGCATTGAATGCATGATTATCGACTTCCTCAAGTACCTTTCTATAGTGCTGTCTTAAGAGGGTAGTTTATTAATCCTTTGATTAATCACTGTTTAATGTATTTTTGCTATTTAACACACAGAGGCAGAAAAAAATGGTGAAATGCAAGGTAAAAGTGATCACTAATTTTATCAATCCAATTTGAAAAGCCTTAAACCTGAATTTCAGAAGACTTTGCACTTGTAGTGAAAGCAAATGTGTGGCTGACTCTGCTGCAGTTCTGAATTCTCAGTCCTTTCATAAATCATATTCTGTGGTCTCAGAAAATCCAGATTTTCAGAAAGTGAGGACCAGACTGTCAGAGTTCTGCAGTGAAAAGTTCAGGGTGATCTTCTCAGCACCACGTAGGCTGTGGTCAAAACTGAGCAGACTCCTGTACTTGGGGTGACACTTTTTAACTTGAAGACCATGTTTTCTCCTTTCCTCATGCACTGTCTGTTTTTCAGCTCCTGCTTTAAATGAAAGAGGATCTTAAAGATGTCTCATTTCCTGCAGAGCTATGATGGTTACCAAGACCACTGGCCTCTTGGTACTCTGAATGAAATGGCTTCAAGTGGATGAACATCTAATCGTTAAAACTACTGAGGTGCTGAAGTAAAGTTATGGAGGGGTTCCAGAGTGTTGGGTTGGTCAGATTGGTTTTTTGTTGTTTTTTTTTTCTTTTGTGTGTTTTTTCCCCCTTAATATTTATAATGTAATCCTGTGGAGAGAAATAAAACTTCAAAATTGCTGGAAAGGTTGTTGTAAATCTGCACCTAGCTGGCAAGGCCAGAATCCTTGGAAGCACTGGACAGTCTGCTACCATTTGTTGTTCTTCATTATGTGGCCCAGTGTCTGCTGTGCACTTTAATTGAGCTTCTTTATCCAATCATCCCCAAACTTTTCTGCTTGTTCCTCATTCCACTGTGATCATTTGCAATTTTCCTTTCTAGCCATGACTGAGGAGAGGAAGGATAACAGACAGAGGCAATAAAAGGCACAGGAGGGAGAAATTTTACTGCTTTCGTTCCTAGGCAGTGGGCCTGGTGGCTGCACACAGGCAGAAGGGCTTGCAAAGCTCTGCCAAGAGATGGACCTGCGATTTGGGAGGACATGGCACACACGCTCCAGCTGGCCCAACATATTTAAGTAGGTAGAGCTTCTTATTATCTGCTATACAGTCAAAATTTCCACTTAGTCTGTGTGGGCAGATTTGTAGAAGCTCAGAAACTTGGCTGAATTTGCGGACATTTTCACAGGAGCAACAGAACATTGATGCTATGGCAACTGCTATGCCATGTTTCCAAATCCTGCTCTGAGTCAGGAAGGGAGCTGTAGCATCTCCACCAAACAGCTGTAAAAGGTGTTTTTTTTATTTAAAAGGGGAGTGGGTGGGAATGGGGAAGAAATGTATTCATCCTTTTGTCCCTGAGAAAGAGCAGAATTGATTTAGGTCAACATTTCTTAGTAAGTTCAGCCTTAGTCAGAGCTCTTTTCAAAACTTTCACCCTGAACCATTACAGTTTGAGGAAGCTGTGAACTCTAGGAAAGATGTTCTTTTAATGGGAAGTTTGAGGCAGCCTGGTTTAAGAGCACTGTCCTCTGCAGACAATGTTCTCTACTGTAAACCATGATCTTCTGGTGGTGAGTATCTTTTGCTCATTACTTTTGTAGTGCCTCCTAACCCCTTTGAAAAGATATATTTTGATCTATTCCAGTCCTTGTTACTTGTGGTGGAGCAAACCCCCTCTTTGGGCTGCGTTGAGCTGCCAACATCAGCTAACATTGTTCTCATCGCAGGTGTCACAATTCTATATCAACATCAGCCATTAAAAGCTAAAAAACAGTATGACATTGTCTGATCTTGCTTACTGAGGCAGCGAGTCAAGATGATCTGGTACCTTGTGGTCCTGGTACAAGTGCAGTGAGCTAGGACCATTAGGCACCACCTAATTGCACCTGAAACTCATGTGGCCTAGGAAATGTATCTGAGACCCATCCTGCCCCCAGAAGTTGCCAAGATCATCCAATAAGAATTGTGGCCACAATAGTTCTGACTAAAGTCAGTTATCTTGGAAACCTAGAAATACACAACCCAAAAGGGAGACCCTTTGAGCTCTCCTGGATCACAGCGGGCTGTGCCCAGTATCTTCCCTGAGGTGGGACCTCTCAGACACCAACTCCTTGAGGTCATCTGCTGACAGAGCTGACGAAAGGCCAGGGCGAAGCCAACCCTCCTTGATACTCAATTATCGCCCATTGAGAAATGCCAATATATTGTGAGTATTTGCTCTAAAACTTGAGAAAAGGGAAATTTTACCTAAAAGCTAGCTTCTTTATCCATCACTCTACTTGTATGCATTTGCTTTTACTTATATGCATCTTCTTACACAGGAGTGGATATCTATACTTTTGGTATCAAATATCTTTTGTTTATTTGAATGCTTTGTGTACGTGCAGACACACACACACACACACACACACACACACACACACACGTATATATACACACCCCCCCCATGTTACCTTAATGTAAGTTAGCTTGAATCTTGTCATTCTGTACTCTATAATCAAGATACTGTTTTATTATAATATATTTTTCTGAATCACCTTAAATATAGAAATTGGTTATTGATTAAGCATTGCTAAAGTCACCTCACATTTTTGATAAACCTCAAATTGTTGCTAAATCGTAACTGTGTATATCACTCCATCCGTGACATTAGTTCTACTTCAGATGCAAATTTTGTTTCCTGTGGCATCATCTAAAGCCTTTTTATGTTTGGAAGTTTTTTAAAATAGCAGTTTGAAATACAGAGGTGAATTCTATATTGTTTAAGGCTACTGCTATAAGAGGTGTAAGATGATGAGTTCCCCCAAAATGCTTTTAATAATATTAAAAAAATATTTGCTTTTTTAAGTTGAAGACTATCCATCTTTTTTGTTTGACACTGTAACTAATTGGTGTGTTTCACTTCCAAATGTATTTAACTTCAAATTTTGCTTGTTGCTCATTTTTCACAGTTGTTTTCTTAGTTTTTCCAATAACAGAATTTTCTTGTAGGTCAAGTTAATGTCCTTCTTGCTTACTGGTCTCTAGAAGATGGTCTTCCTTTCAGCTGTTAAGGAATAAGACATTATTGTTAAGGATATTATTACTGTGACATGGCTTTTAAGTATAGGAATGAAGAATTCCTGTATTTAGACAGGTATTTAGGGAAAGTAATATAATACTCTTCCTAAACCACATGTTAGAGGAAAAGATTTGGCTTGTTTATTTGCTTCTATTCAGTGAATTGGAAGAGGATTTGAAGTGATGATCTCTACTATAACAAAACAGATGCAGATAAAGTCTAAGAGAAATAATTGAACATAGCAAATCTCTTTCTTTTAGCCCATTGAATCAAAACTGGTAAAACGCAGTCAGCGACCATGCCCATCATCAAGTAGAAAGCGAAGCTGTTCAAATCATGTCTGTATCCGTACTTCATACTTGTGGAAGAGAGCACTGTCAGATCTGGTTATGCTAAAACTCTTCTGTTCTTAGGACCTGACCTGTGCTTTTAGTTTGCTTAAACCTGACATTTCCTATGTAATGAGTGCATTATCACAAAATCACAGAATGGTCAGGATTGGAAGGGACCTCTGAAGATCATCCAGTCCAACCCCCCCTGCCAGAGCAGGAGCACCCAGAGAAGATCACACAGGAACACGTCCAGGTGGGTTTTGAATGTCTCCAGAGAAGTAGACTCCACAACCGGGTGCTTATCTGAAAATATGCCCGAGCATGTGCTTCACTTCCAGCCTGTTCATTTATCATAAGTGTAGATAAGAGTCACATCCAGGTTTGACCCTGTGGCATCACGACAGGTTACCTGCATTGAGTGAGTTAGGGAGGGCAGTGGCTGAGGTGTATTCTGTGCATAGTCTTTGCTAGGAGCTTTTGGTGCTGGGCTGTGACAGTTTATTTAGTGTTACATCTTCAGAGACTGAAGCTTGTAGGCATCCTAAATAATTTTGCTATTCAAATATGGTGTCTGTTTTTCTGTTTCAAAAGTCTCTAAACAAAACCTCAGCTTCTCAAATAGTTTTTTAATTAGTAACTCCTAGAAGAAGTGTTATCTATAGCTATATATTTTCAGATATGTGAGAACTTTTTGTTGATAAGGTGAATTATTTTTTTTGCAAATAAAGGACTGGTTCCTGCACCAGTGAAGGCAATGTTCTCTTGTAACTTGCTTTTGTATACCAAGACCATTTTGTAGACCATTTTTCTTATACCCATTGCGAAGGTTAAGTGAAGATGGAGATTTTCATTGCAGGTAAATATTAGGATGTGTATGTGTTTTTACTACTGCTCTAATTCTGTTTAAGAGTTGCTGAACAATGAAGCATAGGCAGTCAGGGTAGAATAAGCTGACAAAACTGTACTTGCTCATCAGGAGGAGATATCTTGCAAAGTTCTGACGCATAGAAAAAATTTTTAAATTTATTTTTACTGTTGTAAAAGTCTCTTTAACCTGCATTTCTACAGGTTGCAATAGGAAAGCCAACAATCATCTCATGGTTCTCATCTTCTGATAAATCTTTATTAATAAGTACTCTGCAAATAAAACAAAACAAATTGGAAAAACAATTTGGAAAAACAGATTGGAAAAAATGTGTAAGGATTTTCTTCATATAATTTAGTGTAAGGATTTTCTTCATACAATTTATTGTGTTCACTAGTGACCTTACCAGCTTCTGTCAGGAGGAACCAGGCAAAAGAGAATTCCTTGCACATATGTACTAGACATATGCTAATGTGATTGTTCCTTTTTTCGCAATTAAGCCTGTGTCTTAAAATTCCAAATCACACCAATCTTCTGTTTCCTTGATGCTGAAGGCAGACTGATTGGGAACTACCAAAATATACCCCCATTCAATAAACAGTGTAGGAAATTCCAGTTTCTCCTGCTTATGAAAGGTTAGACAGTCTAAAGGCCACCTGAGGTCATTATGTATTGCATTATCTCCCAGTGCCTTTATCCTGGGAATTCCAGGAAGTCATTTATCTCATGATACAATAGCCTTTGGTCAACAGCTTGTACCCTTTGTACAAAAAGTAGATAATGGCCAGTGCTAGCAATATTGTCCTGGGAGTATGGGTTGTAAATCCCTCCCAGGAAGTCTGGCAAATACTTGGGTATTTAGCATGAGTATCTCAGCTAACTTCATTGAGTGTAGCTTGTGTATGGCTTTGTGCATGGCAGTGACAC
Source organism: Mesitornis unicolor (assembly GCF_000695765.1). Classification (NCBI taxonomy): domain Eukaryota; kingdom Metazoa; phylum Chordata; class Aves; order Mesitornithiformes; family Mesitornithidae; genus Mesitornis; species Mesitornis unicolor. The sequence continues at coordinate 105,516 of NW_010190343.1, forward strand.
TGGTGTGGACACTGTGCCAATGCATATAAAGTTTGAGTAGATGTTTGCCAACATAAACTCCACACATTTAATTACTGGCCACGTTTCTCTGATGTGGAAAAATGTGGTGGATAACATTGTCCACAGTACACTAGCAATTCCATTACTGTTCTTGAATGTTAATCAAGGGCAGCTGACACTTTGTCATTGGAAAAGTATTTCATAATGCTGATGTTATCAGGTTGCTGCTTAATTCCTCACCTGTCACCTTTGACCTTATCCTAATGCTGGCTGAATAAATATGCACCCTTCCTTTGTAAGCATTTTTAGAACAGTCAAAGAATTTTCTTGTATTTCAGTTATTCTGTCTGTAGCTCCCCACTATCATTCTTTAAAGAGCTTGTTGATGTCTCATTTATATCATCCCCGTAAGTGAAAGTACATAGTTGAGATGTGAAGTTTAGAAGCGTGGAGTGTTTTGATGTTCACTTTTCCTGGTTTGCTGCATATAACAAAACAAAACAAGTCAGCTTCTGTTACCTTTTTATTTAGTGTTTGGAGAACCCACGAGAATGACTGTTCTGGAGATTGATGTCTGTTGTTCATTCTCAGCTGAATGTGTAATCTCGGCACAGGCAGGGGAAGCAAATGCTGTGCATTACACAGTACCTATCCCTTCCCTCTTCCTCTGAGACTGTGTGTTAAAACCAGCAGCCCTGGAGAGACGTGGTGTGGACCTGGACATGGAGATCCATGGTTCACACAGCCTGATCTCCACTCATTTGATGCTTTCTGTTGCTTGAGAACAACCTTGAAAGCCTAAAGGCAACAAGCAGCAAGAGTTAGGATTTCAGTGGAGTTTGGGCTGGAAGAATCTGGACCATGAGATATTAGGAGCTGAAGTAGGACCATCAGTGTGTTTCCTAGCGATATTGATGTGAATGTGCGGAGGGGAAGGTGATGGTTTTTGTTAACGACTTTAGAGACATAAAACACTCGCATAAGATAGTAATGGCACCTTGCATCATCTTGTGACTTACTTTAGATTGGAATGGCCAGCTTTGAGGTGACAAGATCTGTATTCCTTCAGACTTTCAAACCCTGTTTTAATGCTGTGCAGTACAAGTGAGCTAAATAATGGTGTTTCTAGCTAGTAACATTCTTAAATAAAGTACAGAAATATTTGTTGATGTCTTTGCAATCTGTCCAGTATCTTCAGATGGATTTGGCTTGGGTAATGAATAGTATCCCCAACCCTTAAGCAATGGTACAGTGTTACATAATGTTATATTTTGTTGGCTGCCCTAAAACTTCTGGGATGAAATTTCTCAAACTGTATTCTCAGAAGAAGTATGTTTTAATATGGATCTCCCTGCTCCTTTATTCTTCTGTTCAAAGAAAATGTCAGCTCTCATTACAATTGGCCAGGAAGCATTTGTAAGGGGTTAAGTGCTACTACAAATATTCCTTAATTGAGTTTAGATGCATTCTATGCATTTTTACACCAGCATCAAAGAAAACATCTTTCCAAAGAAAAGCAGCAGCTTCTCATATTTCCAAAAATCATCATGTATTTTCATCAGGCTTTCAGGAATGAAAGCTACTGGACTGCAGTGTTGTCATAATAAAAAAGAAAGGTGCACACAGAGGTACTGTGATCCAGAGGTGACAAGTGCTGAACAAATAGCGCGTGAAGACATCTTCCTAGCTGACAGCATCTGTTTCCATCAGTTATTGCTCTTGTACTGGTTCAGATGTGTTTGATCAACTTTCAGATCATTACCCTGGCAGGAGCAGGGGAAAGCAGTCATGATACTTCATTCAGAGGAAAGTACAAGGCAGTCTGAAGGAACCTTTCATTAGCAGTTGATACTCAGTTGACAGTGAGAATCTCATGAGGAAGTCGAGATGAAAACAGCTTTCCATCTCCCTCCTTTGTAAGAGAGGTTTGGTCAGGGTAGTCTGTGCATAGTGAACTTCTACTTACTAACTTTTGTATTAACACATCTGGTATTGATTTACCATGGCAAGATATGGCTATAGAAGGGAGACCTTTTGTTCTTTTTGTACTTTTGGTTTGTTTGCATCTAATATTTTCAATTAAATGACATGGGTATTCTTTCACTTGAATTTAATTTTTGAAAGCAACGTTGAAACACACCTATTCTTGTGACAAAACCAATGCAATTGTCTGTGTGCAATTTAAAAACACTCCAGTTTCAAGGAGCTCAAACTAGAACACAAGCTAAAGCTTCCCAACAAGAATTTAATTATATTGGTAGCCATAATGTTATCCAATTACAACAATCTTTTTTTCCCTTTGAAAATAATTTGGCAGATTGTTTCAAATTTCTGTGAATGTATTTCTTTTTCATAAATATTCACCAAATCATTCATGGCAATTTCATTTAATTTAATGGCTTCTTCTGGCCTGTTTCCCTGCTGTATCTTTGTTTTTCACTGTATATTGTGGGGTCGTTACCTGGTACACATGATAATGGCTTTGCTTTCTGAATAGATTGCATAAAGCTGTGGGTGCACATCCCACGGTGTTCACATCAAGTAGGTGTCTTTAAAGCGTTCTCCTTTCATGTAAAGTCCAGGTGAACTGAATGCTGAATAAAGATATTACAAACCTAGTTAGTCTGAATAGTTTTTGGAATATGAATATGTCTTTTTTTTCTTATTTAGCCAGCTCGAGTGTTAAATAATTTAATTTTATTGAAGAGCAAGATTTAAATTCTTGTCAGTACTGAAGCAGATGAGGTCATGTCAGTAACTGCAGTGTGGTTATGTTTTCACTGTACGTTTCATTTAAAAACTCTTGGGACCTGCTTTTTTATTTTCTCATTTAAAGGTACTTCAAACAAACAAAAAGGAATAAAGACTCCCTAATACAAATAAGAATCAGACCAGTGGTGTGTTTTCACATCCCTAATATTTGTGCCACTTCTCAGCTTTCATCTGATCTCTTTGTCTCATAATTTCATGAGCAGTCTATTTCTTGTACCTGACTTCCTACTCTTTGTGTCTTTTAATTTATGTCCACCTCTTCATTGCTTCTGATACTTTACAGTATCATTTGACCCTAAACTTTGAGTGGTATAACCCAGCTAAATCAGATGGTTGGGTTTATCTGGCTACTAGTGTTAGTTGCTGACAGTTACTATCCTATACACATTTGAGAAAGAAATGCTAGTGGCATTTTATCACTTTACATTTTACTTTTGCATTTTATCAAATATTTGTATTTTGTCACTGTTATAACCCATTAAAAATTCTCACCTCTGCTACTGGAAAATATGATTTTCTGGTGTCAAAATATAGTTACAGTGAGAACAATTAACTGAAATGTGCTCCTACAGGCAACACCCTCACCGAAGTTTTCCTTTAGAGTCAAAATTGTCAGGAGCTGAAAGGCCTCATCACCGCTGTGGTGGTTGTTCTGGGTCTGTACACCCAGATTCGCAGTGAATGTCTGATTGAGAGCCCTGATATCGTCAATGTTTATTATCTTTTTCATCCATTTTTATGGTCTTTGTTCAGTGCACTTGTAAATACTCCTCCTACGTCCTGACAAACTCCTTTAGCAAAAAGAAGTGTACAATGAAGAGCCTTGAGTAATTTGCTTTTTATTTGCTGTAATAACGAGCTGCATTGTTGACTTGCTGTTGCTTTTCGGTGAGGAAACTTTGTTCTAATGTATCTTACGTTGCTTACTTGTAGTGTGATGGTCAGGTCAGCTGTTGGAAATTAAACATACAGCATTTGCCTTGTAGGGGATACCTGGTTCTTGATGCAATGGGTATGAATAAATGAATAATATTTCCCCTAATTCTTACCAGTGTTCTCTCGATTCTGGTCTAGTTTCTGACTGCACTGGCAATGGTCTTGAAAACAATGGAAAGCTTCTTAAAAATAGGAATAATTTGTGAGATATATTGTGAGGATATTTTGAAATTATTAAATTAATGTTGACACAAGAAGGTGCACACAGAAAGTGGAAACTTTGAAATTCCAGCCCATTCGCACTAAATGCCTAATTCACATTACATGTCACGAGGTTTGAGTCTTTTTTTTTTTATTACAGTGACACATTAGAGAACACTGTCCGTATTCACTCTCAAATTTAAGTGAAGAAAGAATATAAAGCCCAAAGGCAACCAAAACTACACCAAGAAAACTTTCAGGTACTATAACAATTGAAGAAGTGGGTGTCTTTTCAGAGAAGCAGCACTTTTCATTGCCACAACAGATTTACTGGTCATCGTGAGGGTGTAACATTTCAGATGACACTGAAGCAGCACACAGCAAAATGCATCACAGATTTGGGGCATCTTGGCTGTAAAAAGGTTTTTCCTTATGGTGACGTCTGCTGCAGTGCAGAGGCCTGCCCAGTTTCAAGTGTCTTTAAGTAACAGTAAGACATTACTGACAGCATAGACACAGAAGGTTCTTGCGCTAGAAAATTTGTAGTAAAAAGCTGTTTTCTTTCATCTGTGGTTGCTTCTATGGCATATCCTTTTGCCTGCACAGCTGAAGTGATCATTATTAATTATAAAACCAATAAAACATATACCTCCTCTGCAGGTTGTCCCATTTCTCAGCATGACATCCAGCACTTCACTGCCACAAGGAGAGGTCACATTTGGAAAATGTGTGATTGCTCCCATGACTTTGGGATGATTTCGTACTGTAGAATTCTTGACATTTAATCTGATTTTTTTCTTTATTTTACCATGTCTATTTTCCTTCACTGAGGTTGACTCCAAGGAGATTTTCTTGGTCTTCCCCTGAGAAAGAAGGACACCCAAGGGTTTTCTTACAGTTTATATACACAAAAATGTGAAGAGATCAGGCAGAAAATTTAAATGCCACCACTTGCATAGTCTAAAATTGTAAATCCCTACAAAGTAAGGCTAATTAAAGTCCCTGTCTTCAGTAACTGACTATTCATACCCTGTCTTACTCCAAAAACACCAGGTATGTGGGGGATTAGTGAGTGCCTGCAATATCAGATATCTGGCATCAAGTAACCAAGCAAGATGTCCAAACTCCTGTGATTCACTGGAGCTGTTTATGTTTTTCCAGCTGGAGTAGGCATTCCTCAGCTCTGGGAAAGCAGCAAGGAAGTACACCATGCCTCCAAATCCCATTTACTTTCTCCTTTCCCACAGGAGAGAATCACTTTGTTGAGAGACAAGGTGGTTAGAAGTTAATTGCAATTTAATCACCCCTTTGCAACTGAAGGAAAGGACAGCCTCTCAGTTACTATCTTCATGCTTTCAAAAATAGCCCAGTGAGGCTTTCAAAAGAGGTCCCTAAAATTGGGGTGCACTTTTTACACATAAAGTCAGGTTCCCCTGTCCTGGTCTTGCAAATGCCATGAAGTAACACATTTTTTTTGGGGGGGGGGAAAGAAGTTGTGTCTCTGATTAAAACTGTATGATCTCTGAGACGAAGCTAAATATTTTCAACCAATTACTGCAATACTGATGAAAATATTACTTATTATTATTATTATTTATTATTTCTACAATGTTGAAGTGTAGAATGAGGTTTTATTTCCTCCAGGTGCTATACAAACATGAAATAAACACATAGCCTCTCTCCAAAAAACCTTAAAATATTAAATACTGAAAAATTACTCTGAAAATTTAACTTATTCTATGGCCGTGATCTGTTTTAAAAATAGTATAGTTATTAGGTTGATAAAGACTGCCTTTTAACAGGTTTTTATTGTGCCATTAACTTGAAAATATCAATATTATAATATGATTTGTATTATTACAATTAAAGATTGGCTTGATTTTACAGGATGGGAGATAATTTGGTTTTATAGAAGCCTCTATAGTGAAGTTCAAATATTTATCTGAGTTCAAAAACACGTGTGTCGGTATAGGATTGTAGTTTACTCAGCATACCTGGTGCAGAGGTGGGGTGAAAATACGTGTAACAAAGTAAATGTTAGAACCAGCATTTTCTGGGGAAGATTGATGTGTGGTAGATATGGCAGAAGACTGAGTTTCAGGAATCAAGTGCTGCTTTTTTTGTTGTTGTTTTCATTGTAAAATGTTTTAAATTCTTGTGTGAAAAGGCCTGTGTAAATGCTTAGTATTGGCTTGTTCCCATTTCTTCTGCTAGCTCCTTGTTTAACCAAGGACTAATAATCACTTAGCTTTTGTATGGCTGAGTTTACTCATGGATGTATTCACTCTGAGTATTTTGTCAGAGGTGTCTTTAAGTGCATTTCTGTTTGAATCTGAAGATAAAAGGCTTTATTTTAATAACTGTCTGATTCCTGAAGCAACACTGAAACATTAAGTAAAACAGTACACAATTTTTATAGTGCCTTCTATTAAAAATACTAAACCCTGAATGTATTTTACAGACATATATTTTCTCCTTAATATTTGAAGAAGGGGAAAGAAGGATGTATGCTACCAGAATTTTTGAAATACAAGAAGAGCTGATGGTAACACAATTAGTGCATCTACAAACAGTGCTCTGCAAGGCTCTGAAGCCTATGGACCGCTCATTTAAAACTGCAAAACACAAAATTTGGCCTTGGACACCCTATCGTAGATAACATCAACAGCAGAGATGAGAAAACGCAAATGTTAGAAAACAATAAGCCTGGCCAGCAGGTGGTTAACACTTGTACAGAACATGACATTTTCCATCTTTACTAGCATTAAATAACCAAGGGACACTGATGGTCATGGAAGAGAATATACTATGACAAAAAAATGCAGTTAAGGGCATTCCATGCACAATTCAAGGCTGTATCTTCATTGAGCTATCCTGAGAAAAGTTTTTACTAATAGTGTGAAATAGAGAGATGGTGTGGTGGTTATGCTCTTCAACATTAATCCTCACTAACTAAAGTTTTGTGAATGCATCTATATGAAAGAAATACGGGCATTTGCCATAGAGTTCCTGCAGATCGACAGCTTTTTTTACAAAAAAGTGGGTAATGTTCAACAGACACTTTAGCAATAACATATTTTTTCTGCTTTTATAAAGAAGATGTAAATTATTCAGTCTACTATGTTTGTACAGCTAAGATATTTTATTGATATCAGGTTGCCCCAAAGTCCAGCTTTGGGCTTTGGAAGGGACCAAATGGTTTCTGCAGGTTTGGTTTATTTTTTCTTTTTTGGACAGGATTAAAGAATGTAAAGGACTATTTGTACTAAACAGATTAAGCTGTTAGTAAACATGTCCCCTTTAAATTAAGTGATGGTGAAGACAAAGAAAGTGCTTTGTTGTTGTCAGATGGATTTGTCTTAAGTCAAACGGGCAAACAAGTTAAACATCAGTCCTCTTTAAATCCCTAATGGCTGTGCAGATTAAATCTCAAAAGGTCTGTAAAATGAGTAAAAAAAATTAAATTGCTTTACTTCTTCCTGTAGTTTACTTTGGCTAAAGCATTTTTCTTCTTCTTTTTCTTTTTTCTTCTCTCTTCTGATCCAGCTTTAGAGAACTTTGTTTTCAGACTGCATTAGCATACAGACAAATATTAAACAAGAATTTCACTTCTCTGCAGTCTTGTCACTTGTGATGAATACATCCTTGCTCAGTAAGTGCTGGTGACACATCATTGTGGCAGCTTCTGCCTCTCAAGAGAAGGATAATTAATCTTGCTATCACCACTCCTAACCAGGGGTAGGTAGTTCAAAGTTTTATTCCATAGAGCTGCTTTGTGTGGGATGGGATTCCCTCATTGGAAGTGGCTGCCTGTGAATCACGACCTTGCTGTGATTCGCTTTTCTTTAATGCAGGGAGTGTTGATTTGTGCAGGTACAAGAAAATGAGCAGGCTTTGTGCTGTTCTGACCTGGCACTTTTATACCGTAATAAATTGGGTGGGTGCAGCATGCAATTCGGAAAAGAAACCAAGAGTGGAGGTGGCCTCATAGGAGCGCGGACATGAATTCAAGGTGTCGTTCTGCAGTTTCTTCCATCCGACTAACTGCAGTGGTAATTTGGGTGGTTTGCTTTCTGACAGGAAGAGATCTGGGGTGAACACATTGCTTATACATCCCAGCTATGAGTGCGAAAATGTTTTCTATGTGCATCCAACAGCTGTCAGCATCAGACGTATTAGAAGGGGGACAGACTGCTAGCCAGCTAAGCATTTAAGACCAAGTATTCACAACATTTTCCCTCATGAATTTCATCATTGCAGCAGCTCTGTGATGATGAAAATCAACCAACAGAGTATTTGCTCCAATTGGATTTTCAGTCAGTTTATTAATGATAAAGGAACTCAACTTCATGCATATTAAAGGCGTGTTGATTGAAGGTCACAGAGGTGTTAGCTGTGGTGTCCTGGCTAAATTCCAGTTGGCTAATTACAATCTGCCTTCCTAAAACTCCCTTGTAGTTTCATTATTTAGATCATTAGCTTTTTATATTTTGTTCCACACTCTTAGTAGCACGGCTTTATTCTTGTTAAGTAGCTTTCACTGTTGAGCGTGTTGGTTCATCAGAAGGCAAATGGTGAAGCCAACTTTTTGCCTCTTTGAATGCAATACCAATGATATAGATGTGAAATTTAAGTGTGAATACATCTAACTCCAGTAAAAAACTACTGAGACAGGTTTTACAATGTCATATCACAGTGTGACTGTCATTTGCTGCACTAGAATCAGATGGGACACGGATGGGAAGGTGTATCTTTTTGCTATTTACTTCCAGTTATCCAAATACACCATTTGACACGACTTTTCCCCCCACTCTTTCATTTGTGAATTATATGCTACTTCCTCCTGCTTGCTTGATACTTCTTACCCTTCTGGCAAGCATTTTTTTTTGCTAAGGTGTGTTGAACCAGACAGGTCAGATGGGCAACCTCTTTTTGCTGCTTGTCTCATAGCAGTTATTTTTTCCAAAGGTGTGTGAGCTATCTGTGGCCCTTCTAAAGGGATCATACTGGGAAACACATATTAATATATTTTCTATTTGGTGGTGCAGAATATGATTGCCCTCCACTCCAGACAAACCTTTGTTTGGTGAGGCCTTCCAAAGCTCTCTGTAGGAGAGAGATTGGTTCTGTATTTGGTTCTGAATTCAAGCCGTCATGTTACAGCTCGTAGAGCTGGTCCATAAAGGTAGGTGGCATTTGATACCTGCAGTGTTGTTTTCATACTTAACAGAGGTCACACATCAATGGCGGTGTCTAGTGATAACTGACTGGGATCAAATTTGGCTGTGGTCTGTACTAACTCTACTCTTATACTTCACTCATGATTTTTGGTTGCTGAAGGTCCACTGTGACCACCGATGTAGGAGAAGCAGTGAAGCAGTTACTTAGAAATGGGTTCAAATGCAGTTGAAATAATTGGCTCTAGAGATTAGGTCCATCCTCTTAATTGAAAAAGGGATGGAAAATGATTTATCAATTATTCAAGATATTTGTACAAAATGTTGAGGCTTTTTTGTTAAGTATACGTGTCTCAAGATAGTGTTTTTACTGAACTATTAAATGTGATTGGGAACCAAAGGTAAATGGTGTCTCAGTGAGTCAAGAAAGCCGCGGAGGAACCGAGCGGTGCCTGTAGCATTCTCAGCACTGTCAGTTCCCCATGAAGCCTATCTCAGGGTGATTAGCTCTTTGCCCACACTGACTTCAGCTTGTTTCTAACTAATGATGATTTACCATTTTGCTAAATGCTAAGTAGCATTTGTTTGACAGAGTGCAAAGTGCAGGCTTAGAGAAAAGCAGGTAAAGATTCACTACAAAGGGCCTGTCAAAATACTTCTAAAATATCCTGTCATAGTGTTAAACAATTTATTAATAAGCCTATTAATACCCAAGGATTTTTTTTGTGTGTGTCTTGAGGTTCTGTTAAAAACATCAGTGTTTAAGATGCTATCCACACAGGCTTAATGCCAGGGAAAGCAATCCCATTAAATTGGACCTCATAAATATTTCATGAGGTCCAATTTAAAATTAATCTTGGCATGAAGCCAAACCAGGCAGTATATTTGCTACTGTATTAAAAAGAAGCAGCAGATGAGGTATTTTTTTCACAATAGTAATCTGACTGGATTTTTGCACAATCCTAACGATATTTTTAATAATACAGCTGTTAGTTTTGGCAGGAAGAAACACATTTCTTTCATCACCCGTTCATGCAAGAATCATACTACAACTAGTGTATTTTAAATGTCATCATTCTAGAAGATTTTTTTTTTCTGGTGATGAAATCTCTGTTTTCTGAAGAAAAATCACCTTGTTACTTAAAAGGAAATAAATAGATCTGTAACTTAACACTGAGAATGTAGGTTTCTTTGAGAAAGGGCTATGAAATAGTCAATTTTCAAAAGGAATTTAGGCAGGCAGGAGGTTTTCAATGTGATTTGAGTCTGAAGTTTAGGTTTTTAAATTATTTTGATAAGACTGTGAAATTTACTTTTGGTCACAGTGTTAGTAGGCAAACTGGAACAACTGTGATTTGACAGCAGTTGAGTCTCAGTAAAAATATATCCCTAGGAATGATTGAAATTTTCTAGGAAAGTCATTGTATATTTTTCAGAGACAATGAGTCCTGATTTAAGACCTCTTTGATTCAATTGGGGTTTTAATTGGTGGATACAGAATCAGAATTCATAAGACATAGGCAGAGAAAGGGCAACTCATTTACTTTGCTCATTTAGGAGATCTGATGGTTCTGTGGTGCTGCCTGATGGGAAAAGAATTGAGGCTGCAAAAAAAAGTAATAGCAAAAAGAAAAAGTCTCCTACTATCGGCAATGAGCATCAGATGAGGTCTCTAAAAAATTGCTCATTTTTGACAAGACTATTAGGGGACTCTTTCTTTTCCATCTTTCATATTTTGCTTGTTCTCCTAATCTGTGACCAAATTCCAGTCTCAAGAATTTCCCTTATACATTTAGTAAACATTTAAAGCTGTGTGTGTGAGCAAAGGGAATATGTAGTAAATACAATGACAATATAAGAGCTTGAGTAATAGTTTGTGTTGTATGGCTTTAAAACTGATTTGAGGAGGAAAAAGAAAGTCTTTTATGCTAGAATAATTTCTGGGAGACACTGGTAAGGAACAAGATTACAGGGTGTTTAGAGATGTGCGTTTCAATAAGGAGCAATCACCATTCATATGCATACGTTTCATTTAAATGCATTATATACACTAGCAGATTGGGAGGCAATCCTGAGACATAGAACATAATTTATTTGGATTTGAAGAAAGCCTTTGCTTTTGTGCCTTACAATGGATTTGATTTACTAAGTCAGGAGACATAGTGGAAGCAAATTCAAATGGACTTGCATTTGGCTGAGGAAAGGGGAGGAGCAGTAATATCTGTGGGGAAATGGACAAAGGAAACATGTAGGAAATGACATGGGGTTCAGCTCACCTGACTTGCTGCCTGAAATTCTTGTTTAGGAGTAACAGAATGGAGGGGAGAGAGGAGGCTTCTTCAACAGCAACATGTGCCTCCTGTCTTAGGGATGAACTGCAACCTCTTGTGAAGGTGCTGCTCTACCATATTTACTATAGATGGAGCCTGGAGACCTAGCTTGGAATAGGTGCCTCATCTGAAATTAGAAGAAGTGAATCCAGAATTTGTGTGTTAATTGTCTCTTGTCTTGATTGCAGCCAGTGAGAGAATTAAGAGTCCATTTAATTCGTCTGGACTCTTCTCTAGTGGGTTTTGGACTGGGGTCTCTTGCCTTATTGGTGAGAGGAAAGGTATTAAATACTTCCTGTCAAGGAAAGGTGATCTCGATCAAACACTGCGTACATGGGTGATACTGAATGGGTTATGCTGGGAAGGAGCAAATGGCTCTGTCAGCCAGCAGGA